>NW_027325382.1:7500-32500 GCF_036924035.1 Leuresthes tenuis
ATTATCATTCGGAATCAACAACAAAGACTACAACGACCATGTTACTCTGAAAAAACTCATATCCCGATTTTGGTACACAGCTAAGAGGACCTTTCCATACGCGGACATCTACTTCCAGACCCTTAACTTCTCAGAACATCTGACAGACAGACAAAAACTAAACCTCAGAATGTTTAACAACTTCCTGAAGGTAATCATACCCACAAACAACCTAATACCCCCACTCCCACAGAATAAGGCTGAAACAACAGCCGACCACATACACTGGTCCCCCATAACGGGCCAACTTATGTGGAACCTCTGGAGGGAATATTTAAACTAATGCCCTTATATGAATTAACTCCCCCAACCCCCAATCCACTGGATAAGGCAGTAATAAACCTATCCACATTTAATTTATTTGACCAACACCGGCACTTACTCAGCAAAGGACTCTCCTTTGTACCCACGATGACCAAAATCCAGAACGTACGTGAATCATGCAAACTACACGTACAACAATACCACGCAAACTTAAATTGTCCACTTTTTTTAAGGACAGAACCCAAAAGAGAAAACCAACCCCATTCCTATCACCCTCCACTTGGGAACCAGCCCCGGCAGATACACTACCAGCAGTATTGGAATTGATCGATCAAGACAGACAAACACTCAACAAAATCAAAATGGAACCGGAACCACAAAACCTAACAAAGGAGGAGGAAAAAGCATTAAAGGAACTACGTCAAACGCATTCAATCATCATCAAACCCGCAGACAAGGGCAACAGCGTAGTGATCATGGACAAAACAGATTACAAACAGGAAGCCCTGAGACAACTGAACGACCCACAGTACTACCGCCCCCTATCAGAACCAATCTATCCACAAACAGCCAAAAAAATATCCACAATCCTTACAAAAATGGAAAAAGAAAAGTACCTGACCAAAGCCCAAATGCGATGTCTACTAGGAGAACCTCCCCACAGACCACGGTACTTCTACCTACTCCCCAAAATACACAAGGAACCAGAGAAATGGACAGTGCCACACAAAATACCGGCAGGACGACCGATAGTGTCCGACTGCGGTAGTGAATCCCACGGGACAGCGCAACTACTGGACTACCATCTCAACCACCACGAAAGCTACATAAAAGACACACAGGACTTCCTACAGAAAATCACCAGTCTCCGCCTGGAACCAAACTGTATGTTATTTACTGCGGACGTAGAAAGCCTCTACACAAATATAGAAACGGAAAAGGGCATGCAAGCCATTACAGAATGCCTCCAATCCAACCCGGACCCACTCCGGCCAGACGCGGAGATCATGGAACTCCTCAGGATCAACCTGGAGTGTAATGACTTCTGTTTTGACGACAAATGGTACCTCCAAATCCAAGGAACAGCCATGGGAAAGAGATTCTCCCCCGCCTACGCAAACATCTACATGGCCAAATGGGAAAAGGACGCATTCAAGAAATGTAACAAACTCCCACAGGCCTACTACCGCTACCTGGACGACATATGGGGAATCTGGAACCACTCCCAAACGGACTTTGAACACTTCATCGACACTCTTAACCAACACCACCCATCAATCAGGATAAAACCAGCCACCAGCTACCAGGAGATCCACTTCCTGGACACAACCACGTACAAGGGCCCGAACTTCCATCTAACGGGAAAGCTGGACCACAAACTGTACATAAAACCCACGGACACACACGCTCTACTACATCGCGAAAGCTTCCACCCAAAACACACTTTCTCAGGGATCATCAAATCCCAGTTAATCCGGTACACACGAATCTGCTCACAGGAAACGGACAAAGAAATAGCCATCAAGACACTGTTCAAGGCCCTCAAACACAGGAATTACACACGACGATTCCTCAGGACAATAAAAAAGAATCAAAACAAATCAAACCAAACCGAACAGAAGAAACAGAACAGGACCAGAACCAACAAATAGTGACACTCACATGATACTTCTCAAGCTACACATTAAAAGCCCACCGACAACTGAAAAACAACTTACAGCAAAAACAGGAAATACAACCACAACTGCGGAACCTAAAGATCATCTCGGCTTTCAAAAGAAACCCCAGTCTCCAGGACCTCTTAGTAAGATCCAAATTCACCTCAAACCGAAGGAAGGAGACGGACAACAAACCCAGGGCGGAAACAACCATCAGAAGCACCAGAACCAACAAGAGATGGCCAATTCAACCCAACATCACACACGGAACCAAAAACGCAATCTACCTGATCTGGTGTACCATCTGCCAGAAACAATACATAGGCGAAACAGGGAACTCCCTGACCACCCGTCTACATGCACACAAACACAACATCCGAAAAAACAGGAAATCAGAAACACCCATCGTACAACACTTCCAACAACATGGGATCGAAAACCTAAGGGCCAAACCCATACAACACAACCCCACATGGACACAAACAGAGAGGAGAAAACAGGAACGCAAATGGATCCATCGCATGCAATGCAAATTCCCAGATGGAATGAATATGAGGATGGAAGCCTAGAAGAAAACATCCCATAACACCACAGGAACAAACACAACCAGGAAGACAAATATTTGCCAGAAACCAAAACAAACAACAGGACCGGAGGAGAGCCCAAGATCCTTCAAGGGACGCTTGATAAAAATTTGTGGTAACTACCCTATGTGGGACATGATATATCTTATGCATCCTCTGCTACATTCTGTACAATATTCCATATGTCTTTATTAAGATCTCTGATACTAGAGGTACTAGAGACCCCTTACTAGTTAAACCCCATTTGGATGGTCTCCCGATGCCCTAATCCTAACCTGAACCCCTTATTTGGACTTTTATTTAACCCTAATAGGTTTCACCTCAATTTGGAAAACCCTAGGCAACTTCTAAAACCCTAGCTGGCCATGGGAACCCTCTCATAGGCCCCATAAGACAAGGGCTAAATTTTCCAGCACCACACAGGTGATGCAATACATGAAAACAATTTTTAATTAAAATAAAATCATTTTTAATTTTCCTCCTTGAGAGGACTGTTTAGTCCCTATCAGAGGCTTTGTGGGAGGTCGGAGCGCCAAAAGCAGGAACAGTGATGGCCTGTGCACTGAATTCTGCCGCCTTCGGCGACAGAATTCCTCTTCTATTTCCCCTAACCATTTGGAACCCTATATAAGTCCAATTTTCACAATACGGGCCCCCTATGCCCTTTTTTGGGGGGGAGGGAGGGGCCCAAAAACAGGAACAGTGATGGCCAGTGCATTCAACTCTGCCACCTATGGACCACAGCCCTAACCATAAGTCCTTCCCCTGGCACCACCACGGGGAATTTAATTTTCATAAGTTTCATAATTTTCCCAAAAATAAACCTTTTTGATCCTAAAATTGATCATTTGGGCATCTCTATGCCCTCCCCTGCCATCTACCCTTACCCTAAGGTCACGGGACTACAGCCCTAACACCTATGTCTCCCAGAATTATTTCTTTTACACTGCCTACCTCTTTTCTGTCCATCCTCTCTCTCCTCCTCTAAACCACCCCCCCCCCCTTCCTCCACATACACAAACCAAGGGCCTCGAGCCTACTACATACAGTACACACTCAAACACCTGCACCACTCACCTCAAGGGAAATTCAATTTCCTATCGCACCCGCAGCACACCAGAACTCAACCATCATCCACCAGAACATAACCCACCCCTTCTTCCCTCTCTTTCTTTTTCTCTCTCTCTCTCCAAGACCATGTCACTACACGCAGCAGCTCCCAGCGAGATCACGAGTTGAGCGTGCACCCCCTTGGTTTCTACACCAAACTCCATGGTAACCAGCTGGTTGCGTAGGAGGCAGACCGCTGAGTAAAACCTCTCAAGCCTTCCCTAACCCTAACCCCTACAATCCTGTATGGCTTAACACCCCTCCTCCAAAAAAACAAAAATGAACTAAAAAAATTAAATTAAAAACACTCCCTTTGCCATTCTAGTAAGTTTGAATATGTACAGTGTAGAGATTTTGTATGGTTACTTACTTGTGTTGACATCGGAGTCTTCATGTCTTGAACCTAACAACAAAAAATAAGTATTTTTTAATATTATTGTCTGAAAAAGTTTCAGCAAAAAATTACAATCACAAGTAACTAGTCACTTATAGTAAGTTATACACTTATCTTTCTGCTAAATTCATGTCTTCATACATCAAGTCAAGTGATCAATACTACATTGTTAAAAAAAAGCACCCATATGTGTTAATATATAAATGGTTAAAAAAAATCTGAACCTTGTCATCATGAATAAATACAATCTACACACTGAAATCTGCATGCTTTCATTTATTGAATCTGGTCTGTATTATTAAAAGAATTGACATCAGGCAATGTGTTAGTTATGTTTATAAATGACAAATTCTTCCTTTTCAATGCAGTCAGTAGCCATTTTATTGGCCAGACACAGCTCTACCATCATCTCAGTTTTTCATTTCGTCACAGAGCGCTGCGCTGAAGCTGCGCTGAAGCTGCGCTGAAGCTGCGCTGAAGCTGCGCAGAAGCTGCGCTGAAGCTGCGCTGAAGCTGCGCTGAAGCTGCGCTGCGCAACACAAACTGTGCGCAGCCTGCGCTCACCGCGTACTATGTGAAAAAGGCTTAAGTGCCAAAAGTGCTAACAGAGTTTACTGGCAGAGTCTGCACTGTTCAATGACCCTCGATTCAGATACAATTTACAGCTCCTAGCTATCATAAATGGTTCAAAAGTTAATTAGGTTTTAGAGGTTTAAAACAGAAGCAGCGGCGCTACATCTCCCTAAACTCTCTAATTATTTTAAAGTCAGAGTTATAGTCACATACCAAAATAACAACAGCTTTCCAGCTTCTAATTTGGTACAATTTGACATTTCCACCTTGCAATTTAGACATTTAGAATCATGACATGAAGCTCCTAAATAAGTTGACATGCAGAAGCAGAAATTAAAAAATAACACTTACTTGCTGACGAGTTCTTTGAGACAAACGTCTCTCGCAGTTCAAGTGATGCTGTCTCAATAGCTTTATTCTTCTCCTGGACCTCTCTAGACTCCTTCCACACTCCTTCACCGTGCTGCTTTTGCTCAGTCTCAATCAATTTATTCTCCTCCAGAACTTCTCCAAACTCAGGCAGAGCGCCTCAGCCACAGGTGCCGAACCCCCCCCCCCCCCTTAATGGGCCATTAATTAAGGCTGCACTTTTTCTACAGAGTGCACCACAATATCAGAACTTCTCATCTCTGACGCTCAGACTGCTTTACAGGCTGCAAACTTAGATTGAAGTTGAAAAAACACATTTATCTGCACAAAGTAGTTGAAGTTGTGACGCTACAATGTTTAAAAATGGTTTAATCCTGCACAATTTTTTTTAAGGTAAACAAAAAAGTATTTAAGTATTAAATGTAAATTACTAAGCCTCTGTCAGAATATACCTAGTATACTTGTATTTCTATTCTGTTTTAGCATTGTATTATTCCGATTCTTGGGAATTTGGATAAAACAAGTTTCAATTTTTAAAATAAAAGTTATTTCTGATACAGTGTGATAGTGATCAGGCACAATATAGTCAAGTCAGATTTATTTGTATAACACATTTCATGTACAAAACAATTCAAAGTGCATAGCAGCTAAATGCTGCTTCTCCAGGTTCAGTCTGGACTCTGGACTGGACCAGCTGACCCGAGTCCTTGGATCTAAGAGCTCTGCTGGGTTTATATTCTCTGAACATATCACAGATCATGGAAGCCAGAGTAAAGAGTTTGAAGCTGGTGTGATGTGTTCAGATCTCTGAGTCCTGGTTAAAACTCCAGCAGCAGCGTTCTGGATGAGCTGCAGATGTTTAATGAAGTCCAGTTAAAATACCGTTACAGTGATGGAGTCTCCTGGAGATGAAGGCATGGATGAGTTTCTCCTGGTCTCTTTGGGAGAGAAAACCTTTAATTCTGTTGATGTTTCTGAGTTGGTAAAAAGCTGCCTTGGTGACAGCTTTGATGTGGCTGCTGAAAGTCAGATCTGAGTCTATCAACACTCCAAGGTTATGAACTGGGTCAGTGATTGTAAGGGTCCGAGTCTCAAGGTATTTACCAACGCTGACCCTCTTCTCTTTGCTACCAAACAGAATGATCTCAGTTTTATCTTCATTTAATTGTAGAAATTCTCTCTCATCCAGGGGTTTATTTCCTCCAGACACGGACACAGTACATCTGCTGGGCTGCAGTCGCCTGGTGACAGAGACACATAAAGCTGTGTATCATCTGCATAACTGTGATAATTGATGTTAAAGTTCTGCAATATCTGACCCAAAGGGAGCATATACAAGTTAAACAGAAGAGGTCCAAGAACTGACCCCTGGGGGACTCCACAAGTCATGGCCACTCGCTCATGTTATTGATTTCTAACAACACTTTTCTGATTGGGACATGTTTTTGTCAGAGTTTCAAGAATCAGTTATTAATTATTTTATATCATACTATTCAATAATGCATGCTTTGGGAATAATGAAGGTAAAAGGCCTAAAATATCAGATATCACCTTGAACTGTGAGCTTTGACCCCTCTGAAGGTTGGACGGGTCTGAAACTTTGCACAATCAATACTTCTCACATCCTGATGAACATACTAAATTGTAAGCTCCTTGCCTAAAAGTATTGAGGAGTTATTCAAGAAAAGCCATTAAAAAAGCAGACCTTTAAGTTCAGTTCATTTCAGATCAATCACCATTGCTTATTGGTCAAGTTTGACACAAGATAAACTGGAAGAAATTCAAAGTTTGCCTAATGTTATACATTTTAGTTGTTTTTTTTTAAATCGGACAGTTGATTTGTACATGATGTACTGTTGAAGGCATTTGGTTCATTCATATGCAGCACAGCCCAGAGCTGCAGCAGCAACGAGTGAAAACACACTGACAGAACAGAATTTGCCAGATGATATTTCATTCATGTTATTAAAATTAGTGATGTCATGATAGCCAGCTTTGAGTGACTGGTTATCTAGAAACACCTTTGTGTTAGGGCAAGCCAGTTAGGACAAAGAAACCTTCAATATGCTGCGATGATGGCAAAGAAAAGACCCAGAGCCTGGCGGCCCGGCAGGCTTTTCATACACTGGGGGAAGCTTGACCTTTGCGCTGTGATGACGGAAATCTGTTCTATTCTATTCATTCATCTATCAGGACCTGAAAAATGAAGCAGGAAGAGCACGGAGTGAATAAACTGTGCTGCAGGGGGGCGTGTGGATGAAGTGGGCCCAGTAGAGTGCCTGTGTAGAAATCCCTCCGTTAGCTCTCCTATAGCTGCAAGTAGCCACATAACAGCAGCTATGAGCTAACAGAGCTCTGAGCTAACAGCAGCTATGAGCTAACAGCAGCTATGAGCTAACAGAGCTATGAGCTAACAGCAGCTATGAGCTAACAGAGCTATGAGCTAACAGCAGCTATGAGCTAACAGAGCTATAGCACACGTTCATTCATTCATTCTTCTTAAAGTATTGGTGAAATAAAGACAGATGATGCCTTGTTTAGAGGCTCTAAGCCCCGTTCTCTCCGTTATATGGATCTCCAGTTATCTAAATATCTTCAGAAGGACGCCGACTTTCACCAAACTGTTCTCAGTGAGCAGATGAACGCATTTCATGCCAGAAATAAGGTTTAAAAACAGCGGAGTTCCCCTTTAATCCTTAGGATCATTAACAATCAGCTGGCTCAGAGATGAACTGATGCCAAAATGTGATCAAAGAATAATGAAGGGCGAGGCGTCTTTCTGATGTTAAAGCTAAGATTTCTTATTATCAGAGAGACGAGTTCTGACACGGCCGCCCCCCCCCCACGCTGAGTTTGGTACTGTTTTTGTTTGCGGGTATGATTCATACATGAGGCCCCGGCCCTCTGCTGATCCTCACCTTAGCTGCAGTTTCCTCGGTGCCTCTGAGTCACATGACCGGACAAACCCAGCATTCACTTCCTCTTCAGCCTCCTGTTTCCTGTTCTGATATGCAGCGGCATGCTGTCAAAAGCCCACCTTGTATAAGGTTTACTGAGCTGTGATCCACAGCATGCACTGGAGTTGGTCTTAGGGAACTGAAACCTCATTTTAAACATTTTAAAGCTGACAAAGCTCAGCTCTTTGTGCCTTTTCCACAGATCAAAGAGAAGCTGGACCAAAATGGTGCCCCGGCTGAGCTGACGGAGCAACTGCAGCATGTTAAAGACACGTTTGATGGACTGAAAAGCTGCTCCTGGAACTGAGTCACTGGGCCTGAAAGCCATTTATCTTCCTGCTGATAACCCAGAGCTGAGTCAGTCACCAGGAACTCGTGTTTAAAACCAAAAAGACTCTTCTTGGTAGCAGTTTTCTGTGGGAAACTAAAGTTCTGCCAAATCATTTGTTTCTACTGGACTTTCAGTTCTAAACTTCAGCTGAAGAAAAGTCAATGATCACAGATCAAGCTCCCAAAAACACACAGAACAGAACCAAGTTTCCATTAATCAGTACAGTCTTTAGTGTCGTTTTATCAGCACCTCAGCAGAAATCATTTTCAACGATGGCTTCAGAACAAATGTAAACGAGAGCAAACCGAACCCTGAGAACTTCTTTTAAAGGTGCATCTGCGGCACGTTTGGGAGAAACTGTTCCCTCGCTCCTGTAAAAATGGAGAAACGTCAATAAATGTCTATTTTTTATAAAAGCACTTCTGCTGTTTGCTCTGAGTCCTTTGAGGTGGGTTCCAGGGGTCAGAGGTCAGGCTGGGAAGTTACTTCCTGGTCCTTCTGCACCAGAGATCCCAGCTCCTCCATCTGCTGCTGCTGAGCACTTTCCAGAGTCTCCAGCCTCCGCCGCAGCAGCGACAGCTCGGCCTCCTGCAGAGCACAGAAACCATGAGGACCGTCACCGGACTGCTGGGTCAAACGTCTGTTCTGTGGCGCTCACCGGGTCGGTGGACAGCGGCCCCTCAGACCCGAGGGGGGGGAAGGGGGTGGGCGAGGAGGTCAGGAGGGCGGGGCCTCCGATGAAAGGAGCCTGGCCGCCCAGCAGCAGGCGGCGGAACTCGCTGTGTCGCCGCTGCAGCTCCCGCAGCCGTCTGTGCAGCTGAGCCTGTTCCTCGGAGAACGCCGAACGTCTGGACAAAGAGAGAAAGCTCAGAAAGACAGAAAGCAGCAGCAGCAGCTCCGACTTCTCCACCGGTTTACCTTTTAGCAGCCGCAGCCTCCAGCTCCAACTCCTGGATCTTGGCCTCCAGCAGCTGGACTTTGTCCTGCAGCCTCTTCTCTCTGGTCTCAGTCTGGTTCTTCCTCTGAAACACAGCAGACAGAGTTCCTGCATGTGTGCCATGTGTGAAATGAAAGGTGGTGGCGGTGCTGCACCTTCTTCTGGGCGGCTGCTGCTCTCTGCAGCTTCTCTTTGACCTGACAGTATTTCTGCTGCAGCTCAGCCTCTTGCTGCTGCAGCCTGTGCTTCTCCTCCATCCACTCCACCCGGCGCTCCTCCACCAGCCTGTGGGGGGGCAAACTGAGATCTACTGGGCAGCTTTAGACGAGGACAGAGCCTCGGTGTGTGTGTGCTGGGTCTGGACCTCTCTGCCTCGTGCTGGCTCCTCTCTGCCTGGGCCCGGCTCGTCCTCAGCTCCTCCCGGACTCGGTCCACAGATTCTCTCAGTCGCTGGTTCGTCTCCATCAGGTCACTTTCAGAGTGTGACAGCGTCCCCAGCTGGACGCCAAGTTCCTGGTTCCGCTTTAAATCAAACAATACTCCCGTTCATTCCCGGCCAACACCCCCTCTCTAGAGGACTAATCATTTTGCCGTACCTGCTGCAGGTCACAGATCTCCGCCTTGTGTCTCTCCAGCTCCTCCAGCAGAGAGCTCTGCTGCTGCAGCTTCGTTCTAAGAGACAAAACCACACAATGGGCACGAAACATGATGACCAAGTGGGCAGAGAAACCACACATGAAGGCAACTGAGGTGCTTTCTCCACTCTAACAGACCGGAGACGGTTTAGTTGGAAGGCCTCTGATCACACCGGATCTCTAACAGAACTGACCTCAGGTTCTGCAGCTCTCTGCGAGCCGACTCCTCGCCTTGCTGAGCGCTGCGCAGACGCTCCTCCCACTCCTCCTTCACAGCCTGATCTGAAGCGCCCTGCAGCGCCCTCTGCTGTTCCAGCGCTGCCAGACGATTCTCCAACTCCAATCTAACATTCAGCAGAAAAGGCTTGATGACAGCGTCAGAACCAGCGATTAAAGCTCTCTGCAACGCACCACAAACTGGCTGTCATCATAACTCAGATAAAACTAAGCTTATCCTCACTTTTCCTCATGTAAGGTCGCCATTTTGCGGAACTCCTCCTCCCGAGCAGACTGCACCTTCCTGACCATCTCCCTCTCTTTTTCCACCAGAACCTCCTTGTGTCGTTCCACAGCTGCCTTTAGCACCTCCACATCTGCCTGCAGACCTGCGACACACAACTTACTGTGACACGCCCTTTATTCCTTTCTAAAGTGACAGAAAAACATCGAACAGGAGCAAGAAAAATGGAGAAATAAAATGGAAATCCTATTTTCTGTCTGTCAAACTGTGTTTTCTTTGCTGTTTTTCATAGATGCAGCTAAAGAAATGGAACAAATGATGTGTCTTTGTGACAGGCTGCTGGTAACAAAGTGCCTAAAGATCCAGTTTAAATGGCTTCTTTGCTAAGTTGTCTGTTCTGTGTCGACACAACACTGGTTCATCCCTTGAGTTAGGAGCCTTTTTTCTGCCTGAAGGGTTCAAAGGTCAGAGTTAAGTGGCTTAAAATGATGAGGGAAAAAGCAGAAAATGTCCAAAGAAAAACTGTGGAAGAGCTTCAGAAAGCTGCAGAATCAGCAAAAAGCTGATCAGGACACTTTAAAGGTTCCAGGAAAATCTGGCTGCTTGGAGGGAAAATATAAGACTTTTGAACACAAACAGGTTCTGGAATCAGTGTCATTTAGTGACGAAAAACAAGATGGATTTAAGAGATTTGAGTTAAGCTTCTTTTAGCAAGAATAACTGAAATAACCCGATGAGCACAGTGTGTGTGTGTGAGTGTGTGTGTGTGTGTGTGTGTGTGTGTGTGTGAGTGTGACGTTCAGACCATCAGTCGTGCCCTGCAGCGAGTCCCTTTCCCTCTCCATCTCCCCTTTGGACCGAGCACACTCCAGTTTGACGCCGGCCATCTCCAGCTTATGTGAGTGCTTCAGGCTCTCAATCTGGGACCGTTAAAAACATCGTGTTAGACCGTTTCTGTCTTCAAGCTTCGAACATGTTCACAGAGAGATCACAAGATGTCTCTGGATTCAGAGCCTCAAACAGGGACGAGAAGAAAAACAAGTGAGGAAAGACGATACGAGTCTCCGTCAACATTCAGTGTTAAACAGGCTTTTTGTGCTTGTTCTGGTCATTTCTGTCCACATATGATTCAACCTCAGACAGCCCAGTTTCTCCAGGAACAAAGTGGAAAAAGCTCAGAATGAGAAAGAAAACAGAGCTTTTTATTCCCTGATGTTAAGCCCCCCCCCCCCCGTGGCCTCTGACAGCACCTGCTTCCTGTTTAAGCGGCGGCGGCGGCGTACCTGACAGGTGACGGCGTTCACCTCTCTCTCAGCTCTGTGCAGCCGCCCGGTGAGCTGAGCGTTCTGCTCGTGGCTCAGATGCAGCTCGCTCTCCATTCGCTCCAGCTGCAGACGCAGCGACTGACCCTCCGCCTGTCGCCAGACAACAACCAATCAGATGCATCCGGCACCAAAATAAATATCATCACTTTAAAACAAAAAGATCATTGAGGCACAGCAGACTGAAACGGGGGGTTCAGGCCCGCTCTGGTCTCACCTCCAGAGACTTCACGGCAGCCTGAGACTCGCTCAGCTGTCTGATCTGGATCCGCTGGACATTCTCGGCCTGCTGGCCCGAGTTTTCCTTCTGAGCTCGGAGCTCGGCCACCTCCGCCTCCAGGCCCTTCAGCCGCAGGTGGAGCTGCGCCTTCTCTCTCAGCAGAGCCTCCACCCGTTTCCCATCACGCAGCGCGTCAGAACCCTGGTACTGAGTCACCAGCTCCTCCCTGTCCTTCTCCAGCCGACACATCTGAGAGCACAGCTTCAACTAGTTTAACTACAGCTTCAACTAGTTACTGAGACATCAGTAACTAGTTAGTGAGACATCAGTAACTAGTTAGTGACACAGTAAACTAGTTACTGACCCTCAGTAAACTAGTTAGTGACACACCAACACACCCACCTCCGCCTCATAGCGGATCCTCCTCTCCTCCAGAATGCGAGCGTGCTCCTCTCGCTGGTGTTCAAGCTGCGACTGGATAAAGGTGAACTCGTACCGCAGCTTGTTGTACTCTGACCGGTACCTCTCCGTCTCCTACAATCACACATCAGGATCACATCAGGATCACATCAGGATCACACCAGGATCACACCAGGATCACATCAGGAACACACCAGGATCACACCAGGATCACATCAGGATCACACCAGGAACACAACAGGATCACATCAGGATCACATCAGGATCACATCAGGAACACAACAGGATCACATCAGGAACACAACAGGATCACATCAGGAACACATCAGGATCACACCAGGATCACACCAGGATCACACCAGGATCACACCAGGATCACATCAGGAACACACCAGGATCACACCAGGATCACATCAGGATCACACCAGGAACACAACAGGATCACATCAGGAACACACCAGGATCACACCAGGATCACATCAGGATCACACCAGGAACACAACAGGATCACATCAGGATCACATCAGGATCACACCAGGATCACACCAGGATCACACCAGGATCACACCAGGATCACACCAGGAACACATCAGGAACACATCAGGACCACATCAGGATCACACCAGGAACACATCAGGATCACACCAGGATCACACCAGGATCACACCAGGATCACATCAGGAACACATCAGGATCACATCAGGAACACATCAGGATCACATCAGGATCACACCAGGATCACACCAGGATCACATCAGGAACACACCAGGATCACACCAGGATCACATCAGGATCACACCAGGAACACAACAGGATCACATCAGGATCACATCAGGAACACATCAGGATCACATCAGGATCACACCAGGAACACATCAGGAACACACCAGGATCACACCAGGATCACACCAGGATCACATCAGGACCACATCAGGAACACATCAGGAACACACCAGGATCACACCAGGATCACACCAGGATCACATCAGGAACACATCAGGATCACACCAGGATCACACCAGGATCACACCAGGATCACATCAGGAACACATCAGGAACACATCAGGAACACATCAGGAACACATCAGGATCACACCAGGAACACATCAGGAACACATCAGGAACACATCAGGAACACATCAGGATCACATCAGGATCACATCAGGAACACATCAGGAACACACCAGGATCACACCAGGATCACACCAGGATCACATCAGGACCACATCAGGAACACATCAGGAACACACCAGGATCACACCAGGATCACATCAGGATCACACCAGGATCACACCAGGAACACATCAGGACCACATCAGGAACACATCAGGAACACATCAGGAACACATCAGGAACACACCAGGATCACACCAGGATCACACCAGGATCACATCAGGAACACATCAGGATCACACCAGGATCACATCAGGAACACATCAGGATCACACCAGGATCACACCAGGATCACATCAGGACCACATCAGGAACACATCAGGAACACATCAGGAACACATCAGGAACACATCAGGAACACATCAGGACCACATCAGGATCACATCAGGATCACATCAGGAACACATCAGGAACACATCAGGAACACATCAGGAACACATCAGGATCACATCAGGAACACATCAGCGGAACAGAGGAGGGGGAAGAAGAGGAAATGATTTTCAGAAGCCACTCGGTGCTGATGGACCTGCTAACAGGGAACGTGTTCCTTCTTCTACTGAAGCGATCTGCAGCCTTTAACTCTTCCCATCTTTAACAGAATGTCTGAGCAGTAAACTCTAAAAACACCCCCTTTAAATGTGTGGCCATCCTTCCATCAGCGCTGTTCTTTACAGGACTGAGCAGCTCCTGAAACATCAGTCTGAGACTTCCTCATTTCACTCATCTGAACTCTCAGAATAGTATGAATGGGGGGGGGGGTGATATTGGTCATTCTGCAAAGCATTGAATTTACAACTGCTTTAACTGTTTGTTTGACACAGGAAAAACAATCTTAATGATTCCACGTCATTAATTATCTGAACACTGAGGCAGGAGAGACCTCCTGCAGAGCTGAAGAAGCCTCTGACTGAACACACCATGTAAAGACTCAACTTGTACAACATTCCTCTTCTTTTAACTCTCACAGTATGAACTGTGGAATACACATTTCCCTTTCTCTGCTGTACCTCCTCCAACTTGTTGAATCTCTCTCTGACTGGAGCCTCCATCTCCTGCTGGACCTGAGCTCTGAGCAGCTCCAGCCTCTGGGGGGTCATCACCTGATCAAATTACACACATTTAAATCGAAAAAGTCAGTCAGGGTCAGTTCAATCAAAGATGAACGAGAGAAATAACTGTGTGCTTCTCCTTTTTTTCTCTGGCTGATCACATGTGATTTGGGTGGAGGTGAACCTGCAGCCGCAGCTCCTCCAGCTCTCTGGTTTTGTCCAGCAGCTCTCCTCGCAGCTCAGCCAGCAACAGCTGCAGCTTCTCCTGCTGGGATGTCCTGTCGCTCAGCAGGCGCCTCAGCTCAGCCTGGGCCCGCGTGAACTCATCCTGCAGGCTGCAAATACAAGAAAAGAGAAATATTTAGAGGATCTGTTCCTCCAAACCTTTTATTCCAAAGTAAGGCCCCGTATGACCTGTTATACACCTTCCATTTACCGTATTTTCCGCACCATAAGGCACCTAAAAGCCTTACATTTTCACAGAAATCGGCCATGCGCCATATAATCCGGTGCACCGGATTCCAAAATCTGTCACGGATACCGCCATTTTGAATTTACCGCGGGGAGCGCCGAGCATTCATCGGGGCTTTAAGCCCCTCCGCATCACTCACCGCCACGTTCACTTTTGCTGCCTCTTCGCTCTCCTACATTGGAAAAGAATGGCAACCGGCCACTTCCATCACTCGCTTTGTTCGGTGTGAATCCAGGCAGATCCCAGACATTCACTCTGAATGGGGCCAAGGTTGTATGGAGCTCCTTCTTAGCGACCGAATCGTGTCATTAATGCTTCTGCCCATGTCCCAGTGAGAGTCTGTTCTTCAGTCTGAGACGGCTGATGCAGACCGATGTGCACTTTATAAGTTTATAAAGTGTAAAAACTGACACAGGGACGTAATACATGCACGACGTGCGCTGGCAGCGATAAACCAATCAGAGAACATCAGGTAATACGTACGCCTCATAATCAGGTGAGCCTCATAATCAGGTGAGCCTCATAATCAGGTGAGCATCATAATCAGGTGAGCCTCATAATCAGGTGAGCCTCATAATCAGGTGAGCCTTATAATCAGGTGAGCCTCATAGTCAGGTGAGCCTCATAATCAGGTGAGCCTCATAATCAGGTGAGCCTCATAATCAGGTGAGCCTCATAATCAGGTGAGCCTCATAATCAGGTGAGCATCATAATCAGGTGAGCCTCATAATCAGGTGAGCCTTATAATCAGGTGAGCCTCATAATCAGGTGAGCCTCATAATCAGGTGAGCCTCATAATCAGGTGAGCCTCATAATCAGGTGAGCCTCATAATCAGGTGAGCCTCATAATCAGGTGAGCCTCATAATCAGGTGAGCATCATAATCAGGTGAGCATCATAATCAGGTGAGCCTCATAATCAGGTGAGCCTTATAATCAGGTGAGCCTCATAATCAGGTGAGCCTCATAATCAGGTGAGCCTCATAATCAGGTGAGCCTCATAATCAGGTGAGCATCATAATCAGGTGAGCCTCATAATCAGGTGAGCCTCATAATCAGGTGAGCATCATAATCAGGTGAGCCTCATAATCAGGTGAGCCTCATAATCAGGTGAGCCTCATAGTCAGGTGAGCCTCATAATCAGGTGAGCCTCATGTATGGGTTCAGTACAGAAATGGACCCCATAATTGAGGCTGCGCTTTATAATCAGGTGAGCGTTATAGTGCGCAAACTACGGTAACCTAAAAGGAAGATAATGTGTGATGATGATTGGATTAAATAAGAATAATTAAATTAAATAAAATACAAAATATGTATAAAAAATAAAAGAACTTAATTAAAATCCTAAATATTCAGTTACCTGGTATGTTCAGCCTTCAGCGTCTGGTAGTTGGTTCGGTGGTTTTCACACTTGATCCTCTCATCAATAAGCATCTTCTGCAGCTCCATCTCTGCTCCCCCCAGGCCGGCAGACAGCCCCAGGATGGCTGCAGACTTCCCCATGCCAGGCTCCAGGTTTGGGACTAGAGGGGCCGACTGGCCGAGGATGGAGGAGGTCATCTCACCTGAGAGCCAGAATCAGGAGGAAACACAAGAAAGCTCAACAAACCAAGCAAAGTGCAGAGTGTCTGCAACCAAAGAGTGAAGCCAGGTAGAAAGCTGCTTTACAGCGTGGGTGCAAACTGCATTCTGTAGTCTGAGAGTGCTGTTCGGTGCCTCTGAAGAACTAAAATGTGACCTGGCTTTGTTGGCAGTAACCATGGCTACTTTCCGAAGAGTCCCCAAGACAGTCTGGGCAAAGCTCTGAATCAATCTCAAGTGATTAGGAGCTCCTCTCCCTGGCAGCTGGCTCTGTTGTGGAGACGAAGGATTTGTGATGGCAGCTACTCAGAAGATTAATTTATTCTCAAGAATCAAGTCTGAGAAGGAAAATACAGCCCAGACTCACTTGGACAGAATAAATTAACATGATGTGTATTTATTGCTGCTCTCACATCTTAAACTGTTGAGTCACACATCCATATAACAGATTTAGAGGAATAATGAACACAAAATACTGTGATTAAGTTAACACTTCAATTCATTCACAGATGAGTTAAAACACCCTGAAATGGAAACACTTCGAACTGAGGTCTGAATCTGAGTGTTTTTGAATGTCGCGCCCCGGTGCAGCGGCTGAATATGCTAACAAGCTAATCAGCTAAAGCTGCGCATCTATTATCGGACACTCAATAGTCTCCTATTTTCTTTAGAAAGATAAGGACGTTGGGTTTTAAATATTCACGATACATACACGGTTAACTATTTTGGCACCGCTTACTATCATAATTCAACCATCTTCCACGCGCGGAACCAAACATTTGCCTGAAAGCTAACTTTGTAGTTAGCCAACAAGGCTAATTTAATATACAACCCGATGCGGATTTGGGCTTTTTATGAACTTAATACAAACTTAAGTAAAACGTTACAATATACGTTTATTTTCTTTACAAAGGAGAGCAGTTACCAAAAGAAAACCTTACCTCCTGTAGTCGAACTCCCTTCTTTCCTGCTTTGTTTTCTAGCTTATGCTAGCTAACTAATCTGTGAACTACATACTGTGGAATCATGGGAAATTTCGGGATGTCCATTTATTTCAGCACGAAGAAGTACTTCCAGTAAGCACTTTTATTACATGTTCCGTCTGATTAAATGCGTTCCTGTTGATGCTCCATATGTCTTTATATTACTCTTAAAGACACGCATCAAAATGTTTAACCATTTCTTTAAATAACCAACTTTAAAACACGCAGATAAGTGTTAACATTGTTGATTCACACTCACTTAAAACTGTGTTTCACACCGTTTAGAAATTGCAAACAAGGCAAAGCTTTAAGGATTAACATGTCCCTGACAATACAGATCACAACTGTTTCCACTTCTCAGTGTTTATATCGGCTATTAAAGGTCCAATCTGAATACCTCCAGCGTTAAGGAACAAAAACTGTCAGTGATTCAGTGTTTCTGTCATTGGTCAGAAAGCTCATCAGTACCCAGAAACACTGATTGTCTTCATCTATGATTGTCAGATCAGATTCAGCACATATCATGTTCTACTGGAACATTTTTAGTTATGGAAACAACCCTGCATCCTACAGTTTGAAACTGTGAGCAGGGCTGATAAAGTTCAGTCTGCAGCTCAATCAAAGCCGACTGTAAAACATGATGAAAGCACTGAAAAGAGGAGAGGACCCGGTTCACTGCAGGAAATGAAGAGATGAAAATAAAAATGAAGCAACGGATGGATGCAGTGTTTCTGCTTTAACCCTCACATGATGAAAGAGGTGAGAAAAGAAAATGATTCACATCCTGGGTTCAGATTTCATGTGTGTAAAATATTCAGCCAGGAAACACTGCAATTAAAAAGTTCTAAAACAGCTAAGTTTTATTATTTAAAGTATTCAACAACAACATAAAAAGGATGTGTTGGAGGTTAAAGTGGTGGGAGGAAGACAAGGAGAAGCTGTGCAGTAATGTTAGACTTCTACAAACAGTGGTTACAGAATTAGATCCAGAACATCACGACCACCACGATAACAACAGGATTATTCAACTTCTCTTTTCAGTCATCAAGCCAGAATCAAAACAGGAAGTAAAGGAAACTTCAAAAATCTACAGGAAAAAGGGTTAAATTCATCATCTGGGATCAGATTCATTATTCTAATAATCAATTATTTTCTGTAAATTTCAGACGGACGTTGGAAAAATGGGACGACTTCTCTTCTGGACACTCCAAGAACATATCTTCATTGTAATAAACTCATAAAACTCTCCCTTGTGTCAAATAAAGACAAACCTCTGTGGCCGTGCTGTCATCAAACAGAAAGACAATCAGAACCAATCGGGTTCACTGCTGCCCTGTGACATCACTCTGAGGCTGTGGCTGGTTAGTGTTGGTCTTTAAATATTTTACAGCCAATAAGAAGGGAAAATGAACTGGATAACAATCAAAACCAACAGTGATAAAGCGGTGATGCAGACAGATGTTTGCAGCTGTGTTCAACCACTCAAACCAAACCCGGCTCATACAGCAGAATCAGCTCCACTCGTCTTAAAAAGTCTGCGTTTCAGTCACATAAAGCAGCCTCTAACGGTTTAAAAAAGACCTCTGGCCTGCTTCACGGTTCTCTCATAAAACAGCCAAGTGGTAAAAAGAGCACGTGAACCTATTTACAGCTTAAGAATTAAATACATAAAAATAAATTAAGAAAACTCTGGAGGAAATGAACAACATCTGAGCGGCGCCAACTTCCTGAGTGAACAATCTTCTCCACCATCGTGGTCCTGGTCCAAACCGTCTCAGCTGGAGCTGTGAGAGGAACAAACACTGAGGTCAAAGGTCACCATTTTCCAAGTGAAAGGCAGAGGTAGGTGCGTGCGTGGGGTTACCTGTCGGCGGCGTCCTGCTCGGCCTCGTCTGCTCTGGACGCCCGCAGTTTGATCGGATCTGCAAAGACCAGAAGATGAAGTTGGAATCTGCCCACAGAAGCTGCTCTGAGTTAAGAAACAGCAGGAAATAAGAAAAAAGAGGCCCCTGCACCTTGGATCCAGCGGATCTGCGTCGCCGGGCCGTAGCCTTGTTCGTTCTTCGCAGCAATGCGGAAGACGATGGCGGGCCGGTTGGAGGCGGAGCTGTCGATGTGGGCGGTGTCCAGGTGGCTGGAGCTCACCGAGCAGGACGTCTTGGTGCCACGGTAAATCCGGATGAAGGCCATCTGACCTGGGCGCTCCGAGCTGGTGGAGCGGCTCTTCCTCACTGCCAGGTACATGGAATACTCCAGGATCCGGCCCGACGGAGACGACGGCGCCTCCCAGGTGATTTGGACCGAATCGTTAGCCTGCAGATAAAAAGATCATTAACAAAGGAAGTGTGCAGAAAACTCCACGCAGTCCTTGGACTCGTCACCTTGGTGATTTTGACAGCAGAGGGCGCTCCGGGGAAGCCGGGCTGGCAGGTCTTGAACTCGCTGACTGGGCTAAAGTCTCCCTGGTCGAAGCAGTTGATGCCGGCCACTCTGAACCTGTAGGTCTGACCCGGAGTCAGCTCCTGCTTTTCCCTGCCCTGATAGTCCAGGGGGCCGGGCAGCTTCTTCTGAGGAAAGGGCTGATGGAGAAGGACAGGAAGTGAGTAAAACCTCTGAATCTCCCCCTCAGAGGCTCCAAACTAACCACTGTGGCTTCACCTCTTTGCTGTTTGCGGTTCTGCTGCTCACAGCTGACGCCACCTGATCGCTGTCAGCTGGGGAGAAGTAGTGGCTGACCTCACAGAAGAGTGTTTTAAACACGCCAACATCAAACCACGCCGCATGGCCAGGAATCGTCTGAACCTGGAGGTCAAAGTTCACAGTGTTAATTTCTACTGAACCACATCAATGAGCCGTTCATCCTGTTCAGAGGAAGCTGACCTGATCTCCCGTCTCATCAGTGGCAGCAGGCTGCTTGTCTGAAATGAAAACAAAGATGAAGTTACCGTTTCCCACAGCCTGCTGCAGTCTGACTTCAGCGTGTCTGTTACCTGGCTGCTGCTGAGCAGCGCTGCCGCCCTCCGCCGCCGCCTGCTGCCCGCCAGCTGCAACACGGAGAAACGTTACAGCTTCACAGCTGATACGCAGCAGGACCTTTATCACAGCCGTTTGCTTTGAAGTCCAGATAAAACTTTGAGGCAGCTTTATTTCAGCCTGTGATTAAGTGATTTTAGGTGAAGCAGCGTTGGAGCATCCATGACCTGAAAAGACTCACTGAAGTGTTTAGAGTCCGAATCCTCCAGTTCTCTGCCAGCACTCCTCTCTCCCTCTGCCAGAGTCTCTTCTGAAACTTTTGAGGGTTTAACTGAAACGTCCTGAAATTCAAGGAGAAAATCTAAGAACAAAACAACACATGATTACATCTGAGCAAATCCCATTTTACCCCCAAACTACAGTTTCAGTTCAGTATTCCCTCACAATATCTGAAGCTAAGACTTTATGTCCACACAGGACTGCTGAAACTCTGAGGCCATCTTTCATTGCTTTATATATTGTTGAAGAACAAGAAAAAGGTGCAGCAAAGCTCTTCTTTGGATGTGGGCTGCCTTTTGTTCCGTTCTCTGTCAGATGATCCCACACTGCTTCAATAATGTTGAGGTCCGGGCTCTGGGGAGGATTCATCCCTCCATAAGACCTGTTGCCACTGATTTTCAGTCCACTTCTTGTGTCATTTGGCACAGCTCAGCCTTTTCTCCCTGTTTCCCTTCCTTAAGAACGGCTTCTTGACAGCCACCCTTCCATGGAGCCCATTTCTGATGAGGCTTGGGCCAACAGTAGATGGATCAGCTGAAGGTCCAGATGCATCTCTCAGGTCCTGTCAGGTCACAGCTGGATTTTTTCCTCTTTCTTAAGGACATCACTTTCAGATCCTGTTCATCTGCTGGAGATAGTTTTTTAGGCCTGACACTTCTTCTTTTGTCCTCCACTTGTCCACACCACACTCACTGCACACCATGCTGAGATATGCCAAGTTTTCAGCTAATAGCTCTTTGGGAATCACCTTGTTGCTGCAGAAATCCTATTTTCTGTCTGTCAAACTGTGTTTTCTTTGCTGTTTTTCATAGATGCAGCTAAAGAAATGGGAACAAATGATGTGTCTTTGTGACAGGCTGCTGGTGACAAAGAGCCTAAAGATCCAGTTTAAAATGGCTTCTTTGCTAAGTTGTCTGTTCTGTGTCGACACAACACTGGTTCATCCCTTGAGTACAAAAAATCTTTATCTAAAAAATCTGGCTCCTTCAAAGCAAAATATGTCAAAATAAGGTGACAGTAAAGACCTGCATATACAGTATGATGAGCCTTATTAGCACATTTAAGTACAATAAGGGAGTGACACCAACCTGAGCGCATGCTTTTTCTTCTCTGGTGGTTTCCTCATTCTGAGTTTGGATGCCTGTTGGTGGGAGTTTTAAAGCTGAATTCATGTATGAACACAAAGTGTTCATCGATAAACATTTCCCCAAAATGAAAAGCTAACTCAGCATTACCTGCAGTCTGTTGATCTTTCCCACTCTGCGCCTCGGCTCCGGCTGATTCGGCTGCTTTGGCGAGTAGATCTCTGGGACAGACGGGCTGGATCTGAAGGAGGTAGCAGTCTGCAGCAGCCAGGGGGCGCCATGCAACATGCAGCATGCTGATGGTGGATTTGATGAGCAGCACTGCCTCTGGGGCGGCTGGTCGATCTGATGGCAGGGGAGAAGAAGTTCCTCTGGTTACCTACATCTGCCTTTGCTTTGTTTTGCAACTTGGCCCGACTGCCCTCACCTGTCTCCAGATACCAGAGGTCCTTGCAGCACACCTGGTAGTTCCAGCTCTTGCGATATCCGTCGCGGCCGCTCCAAACGTAAAGCCTGGAGCCGACCGCGGTGGAGCAGTGGCCGGCCCTGGCTCTGGGCCAACAGGCATACGGATCGTCACCCTGCGGGCCCTGGTTCTGCAGCTGGGACTCCACATCATCCGGCTGCTCGGGACCAAAGCTCTGCCAGCACAGGGTGTCTGAGACAAGAAGACCAGACAACTGACTGCATGCTGGCCTCAATGAATGATACATTTCACTTTTGGTACCAGAGGTACGCACCCAAGTTGAGAGCACTTAAAGAGTTTGTACAGATCCATTCGGTTCCTTCAGCAATGTGTCTGTCCGACTCTGGAACAGGAATCCATCCTCCAAAAACAAACATCCTGCACAGAAGGACACACTGAAGGATCCATGGCCCATAATTTCACACACACACCAAACATTAACGCCGGCTTACTTGTTTCCAATGACATTGGCTGAGTGGAGACTTCTGGGAAGTGGAGTTGGACCTCTTGTTTCCGGTGTCGACCAAACCATTGAGTCTGTTAGAGAGGAGGAAAAGGTCAAAGATCAAAACAAGTGAGCTTCTATATAAAGGATAAAAAATGTTCGGTTTTCCTTCTGAAACCCGCAGACAGTCAACAGAAGCTCTGTAAGTCCCACCAAGATCCAGCTGCCAGATGTCATTTAGGCGGCATCCTTCCATCCCTCCAAAGATGTAAAGCTTCGGGGAAGCGAGGCCAGTGTAGGTGACGGCGGTGTGGGACTCCCGTGCAGACGGACCGTCGCCCTTCGTCTCAGGGATGTTCCAGCCTCTGGCCCCTGACACACTCTGGAGCTCCAGCTCATAGAAGTCTTCCAGGTACCTAAAATGCCCAAATAGAAACACCAAAAGCCAGAGAACAACATCAAAAAAGAAAGAGGGAAGGTCAAAGAGAAATAACAACCTTTCTACTATGTTACAGTACAATTTAAAGCAAAGAGTTGAAGAAATTATCTGCGTTTGTGTAGAAAGTGCTGCGGTAGGTGCTCAGTACCGGGGTACATTGCCGTTGGGGTCCTCACTGTCATTGGCCAGCCCCCCAAACAGGTAACATTTATTACCCACAAGAGTGAAGCTGTGTCCAATCCGGGGGCACGGAGGCACGCCGTTTCTGGGTGCTCTCGGCTTCAGCTTCTTCCACAGCCAGCGGCTGGCCTGAGGGAGGAAGGTGGAGTTTTTAAATGTTGTCCATCACAGCAGCAGCCTCTCAGAGCCACAGCCAAAGACACGTTTTACCTGAAGTTCATACAGGCTGTTGGTGTATTTCCCATACTCCACCATGCCACCAAAGACCAGTATCCGGGTGCCTTCGCAGATGAAGCCATGGGCAGCACAGCCAGGAGGGATGTCCCCCCTCACCGCTGGCAGGAACCACTGCTTAGAGACTGGAGGAGCAGAAATATGTCAGCTGTGGCCTCACAGGGAGGGCCACTAAGATATTCAATACAAGCTGTTGCCACTGACTTTCACTTTGTTTTGTTCTACAAGAATAGAATACAATACAATACAATAGAATAGAATAGAATAGAAAAAAATTTAAATAAACAATTATCTCTAAAAAAAATATGACATGAATCACAGATTTTACACCTTTTGGGTTAAACATGAAGGTGTTTGTTAGTCAGCCAAGCCTGGACAACTGCAATTTGATGGTCAAAATAATAAATTATCACTAACTTTAGGCCTTAAAATGAGCACACGGTTCAAAGAACAGATGAATTTAGCATTAAAAAACATGAACACATCTAGAATGTAAATCCAAACTCCTCACGTTAAGTTTTGCTAATTCTTCAGGGCTACAAAGTATGTTTAAAGCTTTAAAGCAAATGTACTGAACCAAAAACATGAATATGATTACAGGTCACCACCAGTAAGTTAGTTTGTTTCACCAGCTGACAGAATAATTAATAATGATACAGTCGAAGCTAGCCAGTTAAAATAACACTGTTCTGCTAAAGTTAGAGGGCTTATAATTTAGATAAAAAAATTAAAAACGAATGTAGCAAACTATTTTAGAATTTTAAAGTTTTCCCCAAAATACAACAAAAGCTCTTCACAGAAGTCTCCTTAAATTGCGTGGTTACTCCTCTCAGGAGCATGCTAAAAACATTAGCTGAAAACCTGCTAGTTAGCACTAAGCTAAGTTAGCTGACGTTAGCGTACCTGTGTTGTAAACATGGAGGTCCTCCGCTATCCCTTCATTTCCACCGCCAAAAACAATAATCAGCTCCCGGATTGCAGCTGCTCGGTGTCCGTGCCTGGACCGAGGCACCACTCCGGTAACGGAATGAACTTTCCTCCATTCCGGCTCCTCGAAACAGGTGCTCATTTTCCCCGTTAAGGAGCCTGCACTTTTGGCGCTGTTGACGTTTCAAAATATGGGCGGAGCCAAATATACAAAGAGGAAGTTTAACCAGAGATAGTAAAAATAAGGTGTCTCACTTTGCTCGGTTTTACGTGCACACAATTTTAAGGAGCTGAGGCAAATCCGGAGTGGTTTGATTAAAAAAAGAATAAAAAAATAACGTGCAAAGGCCATAATATCTGATTATTATACTGTCCTATTCATTATTCATTTTACAGTGTTAGATTTTTATGTTTTAAACTAGGTTTATCTGTTAAAAAATGTC
>NW_027325382.1:37500-80000 GCF_036924035.1 Leuresthes tenuis
CGAGATCCTGAAGATGGACCCTGTGGCCGTGGAAGCAGGTCGGAGCGGCGAGGAGGCCGGCGGGGCCACATCAGATCCTGAAGCTGACGATGAGGACGGGGCTGAGAGAAACCAGTACCTCCACTCCGGCCTGTACTCCTCCTTCACCATCAGCTCCCTGCAGCACCCCTTAGAACAGAACCGGCCAATCAAAACTGAGACCAGACCCAGTTGCCATGACGACACGTCCTCAGTCATCCGATTTGTAGCCAACTGTGGCCACCCACTCCTCCCCTCGACCTCGCCCCCATCCTCCACTGAGAGCTCCTACCCCAAGCCGTCTCCTCGGCTGGCCCGCTGCTCCTCCCCTCTGCAAAGCCCCGCCTACCTGCAGAGGAGTGGGCGGAGCCAGAGCACAGGGTCTGAAGATGTTGAGCCAGATGCCCAGCCTCTGAACCTGTCATCTGGTCAGAGGGAGAGGTTACAGTGCACGGCGACGCCAGAGAGGAGGGGACTGGCCAGTTATGCTCCTCTGAAGGGCAGAAAACCAAAAAGCTTGGAAATCTCTGCCTCCTCGCTGCTCCTGACAGGAAGTGACCTCGTTTCCATCGCCCTCAACAGCCCCGCCCTGCCCTCCGGGTCCCTGACCCCCGCCTTCCTCACTGCACAGGTACGACATGTCACATTATTCATGAAGTGCCACCCCCATAAAGGTGAGGAGGCACCCACCGAGGAGGAAAGAGAGCTTTGTGATGCAGAGTGAGACGGAGTGAGGGGAGGAAGGGGGGAGGGAGCTAAGTGAAGCCATATGTTCCCGACGCTCCTGATTCACTGGCAGCAACTGGCTGACCAAAACAGGACACTCTGACTACATTCAGGCATTCAGCTGACGCTCCCATCCAGACCGAGTAATCACACACTGCTGTGTTCACTCCTCGTTCAGCACGCTCACAGCAGCACTTACCGGTTATCTGAAGCCTCTTTTCAGACTCAAACCAAGCATCCTGGTCCGGTTAGACGTGGACCACTTTGGAAAGTTCTTTAAGTAAAAGATGGTGGCTGCTTCTTTTAGATTAGATGGTTTGGCAGTTAGCTAATCATGAACTGCTAAACTGGCAATCAAACCACAGAGACCGTGAACTGATCAGAGGACGTGAGCAGGAGTTAAAAACTATGTTTGAGGTAGAGAAATGACCTGAACAATGACTAAAAGCTGTAATATCTTTTTACAGACAACTTCCTTCCATTCAGAGGCATTCTTGTGTTTTTTAGCCAGCGAGTAGAAGAGAGCTGATGATTGTCATGCAGCAAAGGTGCCTGGATGTATCCAAACCAGGGCCCTTGTGGTTCAAGGTCAGCACATTTAAAGCTGAAGGCCACATCTGAAAAACAGTTCTACCACTAAATCTGCTCAAAGGAAGGGGAGTCTTCCTCCAGCTTTCAGTGTGTGGCTGCTGAAGGAAAGAAAACCAGTTTGGTTTAAACATTAGTGGACAGACTGAAATAAGACGTGTGAATGGACCCTCCTGAGCAGTGGAGCCATTCGGACTCTGGACCCGTCTTCTCTTCTTACTGAATGTATCCTCTCATGTTTAACGTGTGTTTTATCACTTCAGACTCCCTCAGGTCTGCTGCTCACTCCCAGTCCTCTGCTCTCCAGTATCCACTTCTGGTCCGGCCTGAGTCCAGTGGGACCCCTGAGCCCCGCCCAGCTGCAAAGCCACGCCCCCCTCTTCCAGGTAACCCTCATTTATTTGCATGACCATGCATGAGAGGCCCCTCGTAGGCTGCCAGCACTTACCTGGTTCAGCTACCTCAGAATTGACCCGAACTTCTTGAAACCAAGGGGCTGCATGATGTGACTGAGCTGCAGTTACATGTGGGGGGGGACTCGTCCGATATTCAGCCTGTTAACTGGATACTGGGACATCACCATGGCAACCCATGGCTGATATTTACCTGGAGGGTCCTGGCTGTGTCGCATTAACTTTTTCATTTAGCTGGGTCATGTCAGCACTGGAAATAGTTTTTAATGCTGGAACTGACTTTTGAAACAGTGATTTATGTTTACAGTGAAGATCTATTTATTTTTATACATTTGAATTAATTCATTTATGCCAAATAAATATAGTGGAATGAAAGGCTCAAATACTCAAATTCCCTGTCATTAATATGACAATAAATGACAAAAACAATCGGCTAAATTCTTCTTATTTTAAACACCAGCATTGGCCCAGACTTTGACAGCCGTGCATCTCTAATTAGGAGAATTTCTTTGGTTTCCAAATACATTTAAGACTTATATCACAGTGACCTCTGACCCGTGCCCTCAGGGCTCCCTTCCTGTACAGATCCACTCGGTCCGGGCCAGACACATTGAGTTGTTCTTGTTGATGTAGCCACAGGGAGTTTACCTGGAACACACATTTCATACATGTGCAGTAAATACATGTACAGTAGGAGGGACTCTGCACACCAAGCTTCTGCTGACTAATCGTGGTCATAATAAAAGTATGATAGTATCTGCACAGGACCATCTACTGACTTTACATCCTGTGGACCCAACTCTCAGGAAATATAATTCCTAACTTTTTCATCAACTAATGGCAAAAGAAGCAAGTTAACTTTCATCTATGCTGCAGTCGTTATTCTGACCTAAATTACAAAGTTTCACCTAAAACCTGCCGTAGAGCCTTTATTAAAGTCCAACTCAAAGACTAAATCAACTAAAATGTCCACCTTAATGAATATTTATCATTTTTCTAAGATTATTTTGTATCTCGGTTCCCTAAGTAGCAGAATGAAAGAAAACTAGTTGATCTACTTCATTCAAACTCTACCCATCAAACCAAATTAAGTATAATGTAGCTCCACCCCTCAATCCCAAGGATCCCCACAAACTCCTCCAGTTTACAGCTAATCTGTGGTCAGATGTTTGTGTATGTGAGAGATTCACCGTGTGCCAGCGTTTCAAAATAAGCTGCAGATGTTTCCGCTCTAGTGTGGACCAGAAAAGGGGGCAACTTCCTGTTGGCTCGGGGGGAACCAAGAGGGTCGCTTGGTCAGGAGTCCCTCCCATCAGTCTGGTCTGGCTTAAAAACAGAATAAACTGTGTTGTGCTCCCCAGAAAGTGATGTCCTCGGATTTAAAACCAGAACAAATTTAACATAAAATCCACTCAGCTCAAAGGTTTTATCTTTCCGTTTTAGAGCAAAAGTAATTCTGAGAAAGTGAAGATTACGGAACTGATCCTCCATCAGGGCTGCTGGTTACTAACCAGTAACCTGGTTACTAACCAGCTGTGGAACCAGCTCCTCAGCCTCTGAACTATGTGCTGTTGTTCCTTCAAGGTCTGATTAACCTAATTTCAGTGTTTTATTCACTTCAGCAACAACTGAAAACTGCTTTTCTCACTATGAATTAATGAAATAAATCTATGTTACCAGTCAATTTAAAGCTATAATGGAACCCTCTCAATAATGATGCAGAGGGTACGTTTCAGTGACATCTAGTGGCAAAGTTGCAGACTGCAACAAACTAAATACCACCTTCATCACCCCCCCATTTCCTTTGAGGTTACCAGAGAAACCCGGCGGTGCCTCGTGGTGGAAGAGGCAGATATAAACTGCTCTGAAACCTTTTGTTATTCTCAACTCTAAGTTAATGATATAAACTTTACGGATCTGTCTTTTGAAGCATTGTTTTGGTGTAACCTCTCCTCCTTTAATCCCACCTGTCCCCCTGCAGTTCCCCAGCCTGCTGAATGGACACATTCCTGTACCTTTACCCAGTGTGGACGCCTCTCCTCTGCTGCTCTCCTCAAGCTCCCAGAAGTCTTGATGCCAGCCTGAGCGCAGAGAGCAAACTGGAGCTGAGGAGGCTGAGGAGGCCCATCAGCATGGACTGAAGGACCAAAGCAATAATCGTTAAACTCGTGTTAAACCGCGCAGGACTGGGACTCTCTGTGAGACAATACTCCACAGAAAGAGTTGGAGTGGAATTTCTTATGTTTACTTCAGGGTATTTTTATCAACTGTGTTGGAACCTAAAACAAAGAAACTGTCAGACCTCATCATGCCTTTAATCTCACCCCCCTGTGTGTCAACATCCATGCAACGTGCTTTAGCTGCCATGCTGAACCCCAGCACCCCCCCCCCCCCCCTCAGTCAGGAGATCTGAGGAAAACTCTCGTCAGGATTCATGAGACTAACACGCCTGCACTGAGCTGAAGCTTTACAAGAAACACTTGTGGGCAGAATCTGGTCCTAAGCTAAGCTAACTGGCTATTTGCTCTCATTTAATTATTAATAATTAAATATGAGCAATAAAGTGAATCAGTCATAAAATCTAAAATAATGCACCTGGGGCCACGACTGGATAGTAGTGAGGAGTGATGGTACCGTCTTCTTGCCTCTTTAAGTGGAACACATGAAAAAATGTGCCGTTATGGATGTTTATTTGAACTCTTGACTTTACCACAGTACTGAGCTCTGACTTTTTCCTGGATGTTTTGTTAATTCACTTCTCTTCTAAGCCTCTTGTGCCTTCTATAAAGTAACATTCTGTCCATGTTTTAAAGGCTTTCATAGACATTCCTGGTCCAAATTTTAAAAGAGGGTTTTTTGTGGTTGTAAAATGGCTCCGGGTTATTTTTCTTGTAAAATATATTCTCAACAATTTTCTTGGTTCCTGCAGTTTTTAAAATAAATCTTTGTATCTTGTGCAAAGACTTTTTTAAAATCCTAAAATCAAAGAAGGAGAGCGACTCAGTCAGTTTATGAAACAGATTAAATTTACTTTTGATGGTTATGAGAAATAAATAGTTCCAGTAAAAAGAGTCACACACCAACTGTTCACCGGCAGCTCAGTGAGGTCACAACACAGCAGGCCTTCCATGCATCAGGCAGGCGCACGGATCCACGCTCACACACGCTCATTCACACATCTGAAAGAGTTTTACAATGATAAATATTAAGAAATCTCCTTTTGTGCATGTTACTGCTGTTCGTGAACAAAAGTCCTATCATTAGAAACACTGTTTGCAGTTTACAGTGAAATAATCCTTTTGTTTGAGGAATGCATAAAATTCAGTGAAGCAGGAAACATACAGACTCAGTAAATGGTGCTAAGGGACAATGGATCAACAGGATCTCTGCCATTAATATAATGACTTTTCCTGTTTACAGCACTTCTTATTTCATGCGTCAGCTTCATTCAGAGCTCGATGGAAAAATAATTCTGTCACCTACAGAAAAGATGAGCCTCTTTACAGGATTATTTCACTATTAGCTACAATCTGTGTTTAATGTGAATGTTATTCTATTAATGGTTTCAGATATTAGCTTTACTGGTGCTTCTCGCACTCTTCTAGCCTCTAATCAGTAAGTTCTAAGGAATCTTTTACATCCCAAAAGACAAAACATTTGACATCTCATTCAGCTGTTGAGCAAAACAAGAAAACCTCCCTCAGATCCTCTGAAAACGTACATTTTCCACGTTTAATACTCAATGCACTCCTGCTGTTTGTTTAAAACAAGCTCATGCGATGCATTTGTGCTCCAGTAAGTGCAGAAATGGGTTTCTACCTTCTATATTTGTTGAATTTAGCTTCAAAATAGTCCTTTAAAGTTGTGCTATTTGACACTGAGAGACAGCCACACTGTTCTGTCATTTTTTCAAATTTCAGGAAATATCCTTAATGGCTGCTGTGCAGAGAGCTAGAAAGAAGATTGATATCACTCTTTTGTTTGTTGGTGATGTGCAGAGCTTTTCCTGCACACTCGTAACAATGAGCTGAAACTTGGCTTCTGTAAGTTCTTCTGTGCTTCAACTAATACAGAAAATCATTATTTACCTAAATTAGTTTCAACCAACTGCTCACAAATGATATAATACTGAAGTCTGAACATAATATGTTAAGCACCTGGTTAGCTTGCTAAAGCTTAGCTTAACTAGGTTAGTTATGGGAAGCAGCCTCACAGGAAGGAGCACCTATATTTAAAGAGGGTACTTCTAGCTAAGAAACAGCTGAGCATAGTTCAAATTCTTTTTGCCGTGCTTCCATAATCAAACTGAGAAAATGATATATTAGTGAGCTATAAAGATATTGTTGGGCTACTTTTATCACCTTTAAATTCAGAGGTCCGGGTCATTTTATTCGTGCTAAGCTTAGAAAACTTAGAGTGGTATCAATTTTCTCTAAAGGAAAATCTCCCTTTTCATTGTTCCAAAAGCAATAAAAGAGCTTTTGGTACCAGCTGAAAACAGCACAGCACCAAGAAAAATACACAAACCACTAAACTGAGTGCAGTGGACACCAGTAAATACCTGTAACAGTGATTTAGGGGATCATTCCTTTGCTTCAGTAAACATATTCAAAACCAAAACTTCTCAACAGGCTTCATCCTCCTCCTCATCCTCTGCTTCACCGTCAGCTGCAAACAGCAGGGATTCAAATCTCAAATTTCAATTTGAAATCAGTTTTTCTGTAAATGAGAGCAGTGGTCCAACACAAAGTGGAAAATAAGCAAACACCCCCCCTTCCCCCGTGTCCCGCCTAGAAAACATGCCACATGACAGTTTTTCACAAGAAGTCAAAGGTCACAGACACAGAACACATCTTAATACTGTTGGGTAAACCGAGCCACGCTGAGGCGTCCCTGACCAGAAAAAGGAAAGAAGTAACATGCTGGAGTTCAACCGGATTCCTTTTTCCATTTTCTCTCTGAAAGTCCTGAAGTTGGCAGTTTTAAGATTTTAAGGAGTTCTTGTCGGCTTCCTGTGAGGTCACATGACTTCCTGCTGAACGCCGGAATTCCTTTCAGTCGAGCTTTCTACCGGTGATCCCAAGCGTTCGCCTCCCTCAGTGCCTCACCCCCCTCCCTCAGTGCCTCACCCCCCTCCCTCAGTTCCTCACCCCCCTCCCTCAGTTCCTCACCCCCCTCCCTCAGTTCCTCACCCGCCTCCCTCAGTTCCTCACCCCCCTCCCTCAGTTCCTCACCCGCCTCCCTCAGTTCCTCACCCCCCTCCCTCAGTTCCTCACCCCCCTCCCTCAGTTCCTAACCCCCCTCAGTGTTGGTCCCGTTGCTGAGCCAGAAAGGTGAAAAACAGAGTTGCATGTTTCTGGGCTCCGTTTGCTTCTTTAACACCTCTGTCATCAATCCACTCACATATAACACCCCCCCACCCCCCAAAAAACAAAAGTTCATCTGAAATGTTTAGGAAAATTGATGTTGGCAGATCCAGAGGAACCCACCCCCGATAAACCAAAACCATCCAGTGTTGCAGTCTTTCTAAACCTGGAAATGTTATAAGAGTTCAAAAGGAAGCTCAAAGGAGAATAAAACATCATCTCCAAATATATACACACCTTTATATATATACATACATACACATATATATATGTATGTATATATATATGTTCATTTGTAGATGCACATACTTCTTTAAAGCCTAAAGAAGCTGAAACTTTCGGTCTCCGAGGACAACGAGAACAACTTGGATCACAGCGTCGACATCAGCTGAATTTAACTCAAAAGAAGCCGGAGAATCAAAGTCAGAGAAAGAACAGAAACCTTACTGACCGCTGAGCTGTGCATGGCGTCTTGAGTTCACATCATGTGCACACACACACACACACACACACACACACACACAGACACACACACAGGCAGGCAGGCAGGCGCACACACACGGTGTGTTACATATAGACAGTAGTAGTTTAGCAGCAAAAAATTCAACTTCACCCCCAATAAATAAACAACTGATTCAACTCAGAGTCACTCGTTCAGAGGGTGTGTGTTTATGTGTGTGTGTGCAGGTAAGGGGTGGTGCATGTCGCTCCGGGGGGAGGCGGGCTCATGCGAGAGGTTGGTGGGAGGTGTCGATGAGGTGTCTCCAAAAAGATTTAGAAAAGCATGCTCTGCCTTCTGTTGATCTTGCTGTTACCTGGGGAGGACAGAAGAAAACTACATTACCCACAATGCCCCAATTAGCCTTCATCACCTATAAAATGATAACTTTTAAAGCAGTTTGAAAGCAGATATCCAGTTACGTGTAACAAGGAAAAAAAACAATGATGTCATCACTGATGATGTCGTCATGGTGACCTAAACCGCTTTGAAAGAAAGTCTGAATTAGGACAGGCGGCCTGGAGGTCATTAGGAGTGTCGCTTAAAAGGCATGAAGGTTTTAACATGACCCAAGATTCCAGTTGCATTATGGGAAATGTAGTTGTCTGAGCTGGCTTCATACTATTCCTCTGAAACTTTCTTCCATCAGTGTCTTTTTTATCTGATGATGTAACACTCTCAGGTGCTGTGGTGGTGCCTCCACCCACCTGACTCTGGATACGAGGCGTTCCTGTAGCCAGGGTCCCTCTGCAGCTGCACTTCTTTTAATGTGAATATTGATATACCTGAAACACAGGAATGAGAGCTTCAGCCTCCACCGACTCACAGAAGACAGGGAGAGGAAACTGATTCTGTTCTTACTCTCAGGCAGTGTGTGGACTCTCATCCCCAGCTGCCTGAAGTAGGAATGGTTCATCGCCTCTTCGGCTGAAATCCTCGCCTTTGACTCGTACTGTGAGCATTAAAAACAAAACTTACAATCAGCAGCTGAAACTATGACAACAGGGAGCATGTGGACCCTCACTGACAGAGCTGCTCCCCCTGCTGCCAACATGTGGTACTGAAAGACTTCATATGTTCTGATGCTTTTACCATCATAACAGAACACAGTAAGAAGGTTAAAGACACATAAAACATCTGGTGATCTTTATTAACCTCAGCAGGTGTTGAAATTAGATCAGTCCAACAACATTATTCATTGAACAAAAACTGCGGCAGAACACAGAAGCAGGGTGTGAAAAACTAAGTTATAATGGATGAAGGCCATTTCCAAACAGTTTGTCAAACACTTCTGGAGTGGACATCCCAGCAAGGTCACCCCAAGGTGAAAAAGCCCAGAGCTACATCTCAGACTCTACAGGCCTCAGCTAGCATGCTAAAGGTTAAAGGTCACCCCAAGGGGAAAAAGCCCAGAGCTACATCTCAGACTCTACAGGCCTCAGTTAGCATGTTAAAGGTTAAAGGTCACCCCAAGGTGAAAAAGCCCAGAGCTACATCTCAGACTCTACAGGCCTCAGTTAGCATGCTAAAGGTTAAAGGTCACCCCAAGGTGAAGAAGCCCAGAGCTACATCTCAGACTCTCCAGGCCTCAGTTAGCATGCTAAAGGTTAAAGGTCACCCCAAGGTGAAGAAGCCCAGAGCTACATCTCAGACTCTACAGGCCTCAGTTAGCATGCTAAAGGTTAAAGGTCACCCCAAGGTGAAGAAGCCCAGAGCTACATCTCAGACTCTACAGGCCTCAGTTAGCATGTTAAAGGTTAAAGGTCACCCCAAGGTGAAGAAGCCCAGAGCTACATCTCAGACTCTACAGGCCTCAGTTAGCATGCTAAAGGTTAAAGGTCACCCCAAGGTGAAGAAGCCCAGAGCTACATCTCAGACTCTACAGGCCTCAGTTAGCATGCTAAAGGTTAAAGGTCACCCCAAGGTGAAGAAGCCCAGAGCTACATCTCAGACTCTACAGGCCTCAGTTAGCATGCTAAAGGTTAAAGGTCACCCCAAGGTGAAGAAGCCCAGAGCTACATCTCAGACTCTACAGGCCTCAGTTAGCATGTTAAAGGTCAAAGGTCACCCCAAGGTGAAGAAGCCCAGAGCTACATCTCAGACTCTACAGGCCTCAGTTAGCATGTTAAAGGTTAAAGGTCATGGCAGCACAGCTTAGGTTTGCACAGCTTTACTTTCTTTGTGTGTTTTCCTGGCATCAAATTCAACAGTTTGTGTTTTCACTGAAGACAACTTTTTATTTGTGTCTAATAAGAAAAGTTCTGAATGTAAGTCCTCTGCAAACTGTTTGATCCTCCTCATGTTTTATTGTTAAAACTGAATATTTTCATTCTGGGTGAGGTGCATTCTGGGAATTGTGTCAGATTTACTCACTCTGAGGAAAGCCAGCAGCAGCTCGATGCCCTCGCCATCCAGCCTAAAGAAGAAGAAGAAGTTTACTGTCTGCCTTTGTGGGGTTAAGCAGAGTTTATGGCCGTGGCCTGACGTGCACCTCCACGGACCGTCAGGGCTGTGATTGGTCCACAGACACACACACAGCCACACACCCCGAGGCCTGGTGATGCAGAGCAACGTGTTCCCTTGGCGCAGAATTTCAAATGCTCAATGACTGCGTCATGTCGACGGCGTTACAGAGAAGCATAAACTGAGCTTTGCTGGGAGGGGGGCAGGGGATTTCCTGCCAGCAGCACACTCAGGAGCGCACAGCGTTACTGTATGACAGCAGGAAGGAAGCAGCACACGGCGCAGTACCTGGGGGCGTGGTTGATCAGCGGCTGCGGCTTGTATTTTGGGAAGTTGTAGGATTTAAACTCTTCGATGGAGGAGATCCCCGGCCAGGTCTCCTCCGCCGGCGTGCCTGCAGTCACACAGTTACAGCAGGTCAGACACCGCCATGCTCAGGGTTTCTGTGGTAAATATCTGGAGGAGACACTCACCCAGCAGCCTGAAGATCAGGTGGAGCTCGTCCTCCACGGTGGAGCCCGGGAACAAAGGCCGACCTGCAGCCATCTCGTAGAAAATACAGCCGACGCCCCTGGAGACGCACATGATGTCAGAGGGAGATGGTACCTACTACCCTGATAATACCCCGTTCCACTGTGGAAATGCTGTGAAGGTTCGTACCACATGTCGATCTGTGTGGAGTACTCCGAGGAGCCCAGCAGAACATCAGGAGGCCGGTACCACAGAGTCACCACCTCGTTGGAGTACGTTTTGGTCGGGACAGACTTCGCCCTCGCCAGACCTGCACACACACACACACACACACACACACACACACACACACACACACACACACACAAGAAGGAAAGCATCTATACCAGTGAAGAGCAGATCCAGTGTATGTTAACATATCTTAAAGACCCTCCATCTTGAGGTTTTACTACCTCTGTCCTACAGAAAGTTCCTGCCCAGGCTCTTCTTACCAAAATCAGCCAGTTTGAGCTCCCCTCTCTCGTTGATGAGGAGGTTCTGAGGTTTCAGGTCCCTGTGGAGAACTTTCCTCTTATGACAATATGAAAGCCCTCGCAAAATCTGGAACAGGAAGATCTGGAAAAGCATGTTTAAATGGCTTGATGTTATTAACATATCATGAGCAAAAGTCTTCAGCCACCAATCCTTATCTCTCATGATGAAGACTCACTGAAACAAGGTCCAACATAAATATAAATACAGAAAATGAGGCAGAAACAGAGCTTAAAGTCAATATTTGGCCTGAGCGCCTTTATTCTTCAACACAGCCTTCCTTCAATCCTATTTTCTGTCTGTCAAACTGTGTTTTCTTTGCTGTTTTTCATAGATGCAGCTAAAGAAATGGGAACAAATGATGTGTCTTTGTGACAGGCTGCTGGTAACAAAGAGCCTAAAGATCCAGTTTAAAATGGCTTCTTTGCTAAGTTGTCTGTTCTGTGTCGACACAACACTGGTTCATCCCTTGAGTTAGGAGCCTTTTTTCTGCCTGAAGGGTTCAGAGGTCAAAGTTACAAGGACTGGAGTAAATAATGCTTGGTGTAATCTGTCTAACTTCTACATGATTTTAGGTCCCGACATTCGTTCTTTGGACAGTACCACCTCATCCTGCTGATCTCTGCTGGACCCACCTTCACATTGTGCATGCTCATGATGTTTCCACAGTCGTCCATGTACTGCTTCAGATCTTTGTCCTACAAGCAGAGAGGACACCATCACAAAGGAAGTCCACACCATGAGGAGGAGCCTTTCTACCACAACCAGAAGGTGCAAAACAGCTAAAACTTAGAGAGAGTTACCAGGTACTCAAAGACGAGCGTGAGGCTCTTGTCAGTGTGCACGATGTCGTGTAACGTCACGATGTTGGCGTGTTTCAGATCCTTCAGTAACGACACTGCAGAGACAGAACGAACAGAAGAACACATGCAGCATTTTACCTCAAACTGCAGATTAAACAGATCTGAGGTGGCTTCAAATATGAAGCTCATAAAACTCCTCAGATAAATGCTAAATGATACCTTTGCTAACGCTCTGTTTCATACAAGCAGCTACTCGTGATAAATGGAGGATGAACTCCAAGCTGTGCTCATAGTGAAACTAATTCACCAGCATTAAAGCTTGTTGGAAGCCGAGTGTCATTAAGCGGTCACCTTCTCTGATGGCGGTGCACGGCGCCCCCTCCTCGTGTTCCAACCGGATCTCCTTCAGCGCCACCAGGTTGTCCGTCAGCTTACTGCGTCCTTTAAACACCGTGGCGTACGTTCCCTGAAAGCAACATTGTTGGAAAGCGAGGGAAGGAAGCGGAGGTGTGATGCATGTTTTTGCTGATGTTGGTTAGTCAGATGTTTTTTTAGGTGTCCTCACCTCTCCAAGCTTGTCTAGTTTAATGTACGTCTCCAATTTCCCAAAACCGATTTCAGACTGAGGAGGAGACAAAGGAAGAAGTCAGAATTAGGCAGTGAAAAAGTTACCATTCCACTAGTTAGACAGGGTTCAAGGCTATGGCTAATTCTGGGTTCAGTCGTCTTCCAGCTCCTGCAGCTCATCTGGTGTGGTCCCCATCAGGATTAAGATTAAAAGCTCAAGTTAATCCAACTTCAGATGAACAACAGCAACACATATTTATTTATTTAACAGAAGCAGTGAGTGAGAAACTAAGTGAACCCCTGATCCAGCAGCTTCAGCAGCAGCTTCAGCAGCAGTGTGTGTAAAATTTCAGTCAGACTGTGCTGTCATGACCTTTAACCTTTAACATGCTAACTGAGGCCTGTAGAGTCTGAGATGTAGCTCTGGGCTTCTTCACCTTGGGGTGACCTTTAACCTTTAACATGCTAACTGAGGCCTGTAGAGTCTGAGATGTAGCTCTGGGCTTCTTCACCTTGGGGTGACCTTTAACCTTTAACATGCTAACTGAGGCCTGTAGAGTCTGAGATGTAGCTCTGGGCTTCTTCACCTTGGGGTGACCTTTAACCTTTAGCATGCTAACTGAGGCCTGTAGAGTCTGAGATGTAGCTCTGGGCTTTTTCACCTTGGGGTGACCTTTAACCTTTAACATGCTAACTGAGGCCTGTAGAGTCTGAGATGTAGCTCTGGGCTTCTTCACCTTGGGGTGACCTTTAACCTTTAGCATGCTAACTGAGGCCTGTAGAGTCTGAGATGTAGCTCTGGGCTTTTTCACCTTGGGGTGACCTTTAACCTTTAGCATGCTAACTGAGGCCTGTAGAGTCTGAGATGTAGCTCTGGGCTTTTTCACCTTGGGGTGACCTTTAACCTTTAGCATGCTAACTGAGGCCTGTAGAGTCTGAGATGTAGCTCTGGGCTTCTTCACCTTGGGGTGACCTTTAACCTTTAGCATGCTAACTGAGGCATGTAGAGTCTGAGATGTAGCTCTGGGCTTTTTCACCTTGGGGTGACCTTTAACCTTTACCATGCTAACTGAGGCCTGTAGAGTCTGAGATGTAGCTCTGGGCTTCTTCACCTTGGGGTGACCTTTAACCTTTAGCATGCTAACTGAGGCCTGTAGAGTCTGAGATGTAGCTCTGGGCTTCTTCACCTTGGGGTGACCTTTAACCTTTAACATGCTAACTGAGGCCTGTAGAGTCTGAGATGTAGCTCTGGGCTTCTTCACCTTGGGGTGACCTTTAACCTTTAGCATGCTAACTGAGGCCTGTAGAGTCTGAGATGTAGCTCTGGGCTTTTTCACCTTGGGGTGACCTTTAACCTTTAGCATGCTAACTGAGGCCTGTAGAGTCTGAGATGTAGCTCTGGGCTTTTTCACCTTGGGGTGACCTTTAACCTTTAGCATGCTAACTGAGGCCTGTAGAGTCTGAGATGTAGCTCTGGGCTTCTTCACCTTGGGGTGACCTTTAACCTTTAGCATGCTAACTGAGGCATGTAGAGTCTGAGATGTAGCTCTGGGCTTTTTCACCTTGGGGTGACCTTTAACCTTTACCATGCTAACTGAGGCCTGTAGAGTCTGAGATGTAGCTCTGGGCTTCTTCACCTTGGGGTGACCTTTAACCTTTAGCATGCTAACTGAGGCCTGTAGAGTCTGAGATGTAGCTCTGGGCTTCTTCACCTTGGGGTGACCTTTAACCTTTAACATGCTAACTGAGGCCTGTAGAGTCTGAGATGTAGCTCTGGGCTTCTTCACCTTGGGGTGACCTTTAACCTTTAACATGCTAACTGAGGCCTGCAGAGTCTGAGATGTAGCTCTGGGCTTCTTCACCTTGGGGTGACCTTTAACCTTTAACATGCTAACTGAGGCCTGCAGAGTCTGAGATGTAGCTCTGGGCTTTTTCACCCTGGGGTGACCTTGCTGGGACGTCCACTCCTGGGAAGATTGACAGCTGTCCTGAATGTTTTCCACTTGTGAATAATCTTTCTCTCTGTAGAATGATGGACTCCAGATAGTCTGGAAATGGCCTTATAACCCTTCCCAGACTGATGGGCAGCAGCAGCTGCTTCTCTGAGATCTTTGCTGGTGTCTTTCCTCCTTGGCATCATCTTAACACACACCTGAATGCAGTAAGGGTTCACTTAGTTTTGAACTCACTGCTTACGCGTTTTGTTTTTGTACTGACACAGTGCAGTGGTCACAGAGGTTTCTTTTTCACCTCATTTTATGACAGAAAAAAAAGATAGTTTATTGTTTTTTATCATTAAAAAGGGTGTACTTTCTTTTCCACGCGACTGAACACAAAACCCTGAGGTTTTAAGCCTTTTGTGTAAACTCAGAAACTAGCTGCATTGCGCTGGCATCGTCCTCCATGATGAATGTTCTCTTCTGAGGGCATGAAAGACCCTTAAAAACCTGAAGAATAAACATGATAAAGAACCATGTTTAAACCTAAACCTGAACACGACCCACACTGGTAAACTCTGACTTACACTCAGAATTATAGAATCCTTTGGAGAGTGAAACACAGAAATTAAACATTCTCCGTTGGCAGCATTGCCGGGTAATGACAGATTCAGACTCAGTGGGATAATGCAGGTGTTCCTCCTGTTCCTGCAGCTCCAATGTTTCCAGATGGTTTCACTGCTGCTACGTTACACAAAGATCTGCATCATCAGGCTGAAAGTAGGAGGTGAGCACCTGTGACTCCAGGTGAATCCCTCCTTGGGTCTCACTGGGCCAGTTGCCATGGACACCAGCTCAGGGGGAGTCTGGCAATATGACACGAGTGCCGCAAAGCAATAAAGAACAAACAGACACAAACACCTGAACACACGCCAACTGACCAGCGAGGCTCGGCGGGAGCGCCGGCTGAGCGGCTGGTCGAAGGGCGGGCTGCTGAGCTGCAGCTTCTCCAGGTAACCGTCGGGGATTCGGATATCAGCAGGCAGGGACAGGCGCTTGTTGAGGTCCTAAAACACACAGATATCAGGAAATGTCTCACATTTCTGTCAGTTTCCAACACAAAGTGAGAGGAGAGGTAATGACCTGCGTCTACAGAGAGGCGTGTCTAAGCAGCACAGGACTCAGCTCTGTGGGCTCAGCTCTGTGGGCTCAGCTCTGTGGGCTCTGCTCTGTGGGCTCAGCTCTGTGGGCTCAGCTCTGTGGGCTCAGCTCTGTGGACTCTGCTCTGTGGGCTCAGCTCTGTGGGCTCAGCTCTGTGGGCTCAGCTCTGTGGGCTCTGCTCTGTGGGCTCAGCTCTGTGGGCTCAGCTCTGTGGGCTCAGCTCTGTGGGCTCAGGTCTGTGGACTCAGCTCTGCTCTGTGGGCTCAGCTCTGTGGGCTCAGCTCTGTGGGCTCAGCTCTGCTCTGTGGGCTCAGCTCTGCTCTGTGGGCTCAGCTCTGTGGGCTCAGTTCTGTGGGCTCAGCTCTGTGGGCTCAGCTCTGTGGGCTCAGGTCTGTGGGCTCAGCTCTGTGGACTCAGCTCTGTGGGCTCAGCTCTGTGGACTCAGCTCTGTGGACTCAGCTCTGTGGGCTCAGCTCTGTGGACTCAGCTCTGTGGGCTCAGGTCTGTGGGCTCAGCTCTGTGGGCTCAGCTCTGTGGGCTCAGGTCTGTGGGCTCAGCTCTGTGGGCTCAGCTCTGTGGGCTCAGCTCTGTGGGCTCAGGTCTGTGGGCTCAGCTCTGTGGGCTCAGCTCTGTGGGCTCAGGTCTGTGGGCTCAGCTCTGTGGGCTCAGCTCTGTGGGCTCAGGTCTGTGGGCTCAGCTCTGTGGGCTCAGCTCTGTGGGCTCAGGTCTGTGGACTCAGGTCTGTGGGCTCTGCTCTGTGGACTCAGCTCTGTGGGCTCAGCTCTGTGGGCTCAGGTCTGTGGACTCAGGTCTGTGGGCTCTGCTCTGTGGGCTCAGCTCTGTGGGCTCAGCTCTGTGGGCTCAGCACCACCCAGACACAGTCATGTGGCGTCTAAAATAACGAGTCCTCGTCTCCTCGCACACCTGCGACAGAGATCAGGTCGATCACCATCACCTGCAGGGTGAAAATGAGACATCGCTGACACGTGCACAAACGTGCTCAGATCTGAACGTCCACAGCGTGCTCAGAGGATGTTCAGAGGATTAAAAATACAATAAGAGCATCAGCAGAGTGTCTCATGACTGGAGCCGTGTGCCTCGAACAGAGAACACGTCTGTTGCTGTGCCCTGAGGACCAGACTCATCATTATAAAGTCTCTGTATGTTGCTCAGATCATTCTGGTTTGCACAGACTCGCTTCTCACGGATCGTTCTGGTTTGCACAGACTCGCTTCTCACGGATCGTTCTGGTTTGCACAGACTCGCTTCTCACAGATCATTCTGGTTTGCACAGACTCGCTCCTCACCTTACCTGAGTCCACTGCTTACCTGAGTCCACTGCTTACCTGAGTCCACTGCTTACCTGAGTCCACTGCTTACCTGAGTCCACTGCTTACCTGAGTCCACTGCTTACCTGAGTCCACTGCTTACCTGAGTCCACTGCTTACCTGAGTCCACTGCTTACCTGAGTCCACTGCTTACCTGAGTCCACTGCTTACCTTTTCAGCTCTTCTTCTGTGCACAAATAAGCTCAACACTTAAAAGGAGTGAAAAACATGTCAGTGTGTGACAGTAAGAAGAACAAAGGTGTTGTACGCTCCTCTGCCAGCAGGGGGCCACCTTCAGTGGACATTTGGCATCACTTCATTAGCAGGGCGGAGGTTTACCACCTTCAGTGGACATTTGGCATCACTTCATTAGCAGGGTGGAGGTTTACCACCTTCAGTAGACATTTGGCATCACTTCATTAGCAGGGTGGAGGTTTACAACCTTCAGTAGACATTTGGCATCACTTCATTAGCAGGGCGGAGGTTTACCACCTTCAGTGGACATTTGGCATCACTTCATTAGCAGGGTGGAGGTTTACCACCTTCAGTAGACATTTGGCATCACTTCATTAGCAGGGTGGAGGTTTACAACCTTCAGTAGACATTTGGCATCACTTCATTAGCAGGGTGGAGGTTTGGCATCATTTGGCATCACTTCATTAGCAGGGTGGAGGTTTACCACCTTCAGTAGACATTTGGCATCACTTCATTAGCAGGGTGGAGGCTTACCACCTTCAGTAGACATTTGGCATCACTTCATTAGCAGGGCGGAGGTTTATCACCTTCAGTAGACATTTGGCATCACTTCATTAGCAGGGTGGAGGCTTACCACCTTCAGTAGACATTTGGCATCACTTCATTAGCAGGGTGGAGGTTTACCACCTTCAGTAGACATTTGGCATCACTTCATTAGCAGGGTGGAGGTTTATCACCTTCAGTAGACATTTGGCATCACTTCATTAGCAGGGCGGAGGTTTGGCATCATTTGGCATCACTTCATTAGCAGGGTGGAGGTTTACCACCTTCAGTAGACATTTGGCATCACTTCATTAGCAGGGCGGAGGTTTATCACCTTCAGTAGACATTTGGCATCACTTCATTAGCAGGGTGGAGGCTTACCACCTTCAGTAGACATTTGGCATCACTTCATTAGCAGGGTGGAGGTTTACCACCTTCAGTAGACATTTGGCATCACTTCATTAGCAGGGTGGAGGTTTATCACCTTCAGTAGACATTTAGCATCACTTCATTAGCAGGGTGGAGGTTTGGCATCATTTGGCATCACTTCATTAGCAGGGTGGAGGTTTACCACCTTCAGTAGACATTTGGCATCACTTCATTAGCAGGGCGGAGGTTTATCACCTTCAGTAGACATTTGGCATCACTTCATTAGCAGGGTGGAGGCTTACCACCTTCAGTAGACATTTGGCATCACTTCATTAGCAGGGTGGAGGTTTACCACCTTCAGTAGACATTTGGCATCACTTCATTAGCAGGGTGGAGGTTTATCACCTTCAGTAGACATTTGGCATCACTTCATTAGCAGGGCGGAGGTTTGGCATCATTTGGCATCACTTCATTAGCAGGGTGGAGGTTTACCACCTTCAGTAGACATTTGGCATCACTTCATTAGCAGGGTGGAGGTTTGGCATCATTTAGCATCACTTAATTAGCAGGGTGGAGGTTTGGCATCATTTAGCATCACTTCATTAGCAGGGCGGAGGTTTACCACCTTCAGTAGACATTTGGCATCACTTCATTAGCAGGGTGGAGGTTTGGCATCATTTGGCATCACTTCATTAGCAGGGTGGAGGTTTACCACCTTCAGTAGACATTTGGCATCACTTCATTAGCAGGGTGGAGGTTTGGCATCATTTAGCATCACTTAATTAGCAGGGTGGAGGTTTGGCATCATTTAGCATCACTTCATTAGCAGGGCGGAGGTTTACCACCTTCAGTAGACATTTGGCATCACTTCATTAGCAGGGCGGCGGTTTACCACCTTCAGTAGACATTTGGCATCACTTCATTAGCAGGGTGGAGGTTTACCACCTTCAGTAGACATTTGGCATCACTTCATTAGCAGGGTGGAGGTTTACCACCTTCAGTAGACATTTGGCATCACTTCATTAGCAGGGTGGAGGTTTACCACCTTCAGTAGACATTTGGCATCACTTCATTAGCAGGGTGGAGGTTTGGCATCATTTGGCATCACTTCATTAGCAGGGTGGAGGTTTACCACCTTCAGTAGACATTTGGCATCACTTCATTAGCAGGGTGGAGGTTTGGCATCATTTAGCATCACTTAATTAGCAGGGTGGAGGTTTGGCATCATTTAGCATCACTTCATTAGCAGGGCGGAGGTTTACCACCTTCAGTAGACATTTGGCATCACTTCATTAGCAGGGTGGAGGTTTGGCATCATTTAGCATCACTTAATTAGCAGGGTGGAGGTTTAGCATCATTTAGCATCACTTCATTAGCAGGGCGGAGGTTTACCACCTTCAGTAGACATTTGGCATCACTTCATTAGCAGGGTGGAGGTTTGGCATCATTTGGCATCACTTCATTAGCAGGGTGGAGGTTTGGCATCATTTAGCATCACTTCATTAGCAGGGCGGAGGTTTGGCATTATTTAGCATCACTTCATTAGCAGGGTGGAGGTTTGGCATCATTTAGCATCACTTCATTAGCAGGGCGGAGGTTTGGCATCATTTAGCATCACTTCATTAGCAGGGTGAAGGTTTGGCATCATTTGGCATCACTTCATTAGCAGGGTGGAGGTTTGGCATCATTTGGCATCACTTCATTAGCAGGGTGGAGGTTTGGCATCATTTAGCATCACTTCATTAGCAGGGTGGAGGTTTGGCATCATTTAGCATCACTTCATTAGCAGGGCGGAGGTTTGGCATCATTTAGCATCACTTCATTAGCAGGGCGGAGGTTTGGCATCATTTAGCATCACTTCATTAGCAGGGTGGAGGTTTGGCATCATTTAGCATCACTTCATTAGCAGGGCGGAGGTTTGGCATCATTTAGCATCACTTAATTAGCAGGGTGGAGGTTTGGCATCATTTAGCATCACTTCATTAGCAGGGCGGAGGTTTACCACCTTCAGTAGACATTTGGCATCACTTCATTAGCAGGGTGGAGGTTTGGCATCATTTGGCATCACTTCATTAGCAGGGTGGAGGTTTGGCATCATTTAGCATCACTTAATTAGCAGGGTGGAGGTTTGGCATCATTTGGCATCACTTCATTAGCAGGGTGGAGGTTTACCACCTTCAGTAGACATTTGGCATCACTTCATTAGCAGGGTGGAGGTTTGGCATCATTTAGCATCACTTAATTAGCAGGGTGGAGGTTTGGCATCATTTAGCATCACTTCATTAGCAGGGCGGAGGTTTACCACCTTCAGTAGACATTTGGCATCACTTCATTAGCAGGGTGGAGGTTTGGCATCATTTGGCATCACTTCATTAGCAGGGTGGAGGTTTGGCATCATTTAGCATCACTTAATTAGCAGGGTGGGGGTTTGGCATCATTTGGCATCACTTCATTAGCAGGGTGGAGGTTTACCACCTTCAGTAGACATTTGGCATCACTTCATTAGCAGGGTGGAGGTTTGGCATCATTTGGCATCACTTCATTAGCAGGGCGGAGGTTTACCACCTTCAGTAGACATTTGGCATCACTTCATTAGCAGGGTGGAGGTTTGGCATCATTTGGCATCACTTCATTAGCAGGGTGGAGGTTTGGCATCATTTAGCATCACTTCATTAGCAGGGCGGAGGTTTGGCATCATTTAGCATCACTTCATTAGCAGGGTGGAGGTTTGGCATCATTTAGCATCACTTCATAAGCAGGGCGGAGGTTTGGCATCATTTAGCATCACTTCATTAGCAGGGCGGAGGTTTGGCATCATTTAGCATCACTTCATTAGCAGGGTGGAGGTTTGGCATCATTTGGCATCACTTCATTAGCAGGGTGGAGGTTTGGCATCATTTGGCATCACTTCATTAGCAGGGTGGAGGTTTGGCATCATTTAGCATCACTTCATTAGCAGGGTGGAGGTTTGGCATCATTTAGCATCACTTCATTAGCAGGGTGGAGGTTTGGCATCATTTAGCATCACTTCATTAGCAGGGCGGAGGTTTGGCATCATTTAGCATCACTTCATTAGCAGGGCGGAGGTTTGGCATCATTTAGCATCACTTCATTAGCAGGGCGGAGGTTTGGCATCATTTAGCATCACTTCATTAGCTTTGACTCTGTATATTTCAGCTGCTTTTTTATTGTTAACAGAAACTTTGTGGCTGAACGTGACAAAATGAAGAAGACGTGAAAAATGCTCCACAGCAGCTAAAATACTTTTCATTTGACGTGGACAGAAAAGGTTTGGATAAATAAATAATGAATTATTTAAACTGATATTTAATGAAGCAGGAGGGGTAGGATTTCCCAGCATGCTTTGCAGCTGTGACAGCAGACACGCCTCTGAAAGCAGCCCTGCTATCAGCACCATGATTCCCGGACATTAGCGGCCCATTAGCGGACCTTCAGTCAGACCCAGCCCCCACCTCCACACTGGAGCAGATGGACTGTGTGGTGTGCTGAGGTCTCACCTCCATGGAGATCCGTCGGTGGACTCTGTTCCTCAGACAGACGCCGGTTGGGGACTGAACCTCGTCTGAGGACGTTCCAGATGCCTGGTCGCTCTCTCCATCAGAACCCATCTTCAGGTTCTCATGAACAATGTCTGAAAATGAGGAAACATGTTATCACAACAAGGCAGGCAGAGAGGCCTTATTCTCATTACAGTTCAGGCCTGCTTCAGCGCGTCTAACGGTGGATCAGCTGTAGTTTGTACAGGTCGTTAAGGCCGATAGCTTTCATCTGAAATCAATCTGCTGATTATGTTTCCATCTGTCAAATGTTCTGTTCATGAAATGTCAGGAAACACCTTTTTATTGAAACTTCCATTGAATAAACACCTTCTGATTGAGACTAACTAAGCAACGCTGAGCTCTGTGGATACGATGGATCCAGCCAGGACCATCGAGTCTATCTGAGCATCGAACCCCAACCACATTATCTGGGTGTGTTACTCTGGTTTGGAGAAGCCTTTTTAAACTCCAGTTTTGGTTATTCAACCTTCTGAAATGTATCTGCTGTACATCCACATGAAATAAGAGAAAAAATTACAAACATTTTATCCACTTTCTCCAGTGAAGGTGCCATGCTGGTTAACCTGCTAAACTTATGTTAACCTGCTAAACTTATGTTAACCTGCTAAACTTATGTTAACCCTGACTAAACTTATGTTAACCTGCTAAACTTATGTTAACCCTGACTAAACGTATGTTAACCTGCTAAACTTATGTTAACCTGCTAAACTTATGTTAACCCTGACTAAACGTATGTTAACCTGCTAAACTTATGTTAACCTGCTAAACTTATGTTAACCCTGACTAAACTTCTGTTAACCTGCTAAACTTCTGTTAACCCTGACTAAATTTATGTTAACCTGCTAAACTTATGTTAACCTGCTAAACTTATGTTAACCCTGACTAAACTTCTGTTAACCTGCTAAACTTCTGTTAACCTGCTAAACTTATGTTAACCCTGACTAAACTTATGTTAACCTGCTAAACTTCTGTTAACCTGCTAAGCTTATGTTAACCCTGACTAAACTTCTGTTAACCTGCTAAACTTATGTTAACCTGCTAAACTTATGTTAACCCTGACTAAACTTATGTTAACCCTGACTAAACTTATGTTAACCTGCTAAACTTATGTTAACCCTGACTAAACTTATGTTAACCTGCTAAACTTATGTTAACCCTGACTAAACTTATGTTAACCTGCTAAACTTATGTTAACCCTGACTAAACGTATGTTAACCTGCTAAACTTATGTTAACCTGCTAAACTTATGTTAACCCTGACTAAACTTCTGTTAACCTGCTAAACTTATGTTAACCCTGACTAAACTTATGTTAACCCTGACTAAACTTCTGTTAACCTGCTAAACTTCTGTTAACCTGCTAAACTTATGTTAACCTGCTAAACTTATGTTAACCCTGACTAAACTTATGTTAACCCTGACTAAACTTATGTTAACCTGCTAAACTTATGTTAACCCTGACTAAACTTCTGTTAACCTGCTAAACTTATGTTAACCCTGACTAAACTTATGTTAACCTGCTAAACTTATGTTAACCCTGACTAAAGTTATGTTAACCTGCTAAACTTATGTTAACCTGCTAAACTTATGTTAACCCTGACTAAACTTATGTTAACCTGCTAAACTTCTGTTAACCTGCTAAGCTTATGTTAACCCTGACTAAACTTCTGTTAACCTGCTAAACTTCTGTTAACCTGCTAAACTTATGTTAACCCTGACTAAACTTATGTTAACCCTGACTAAACTTATGTTAACCTGCTAAACTTATGTTAAACCTGACTAAACGTATGTTAACCTGCTAAACTTATGTTAACCTGCTAAACTTATGTTAACCCTGACTAAACTTCTGTTAACCTGCTAAACTTATGTTAACCCTGATTAAACTTATGTTAACCTGCTAAACTTATGTTAACCTGCTAAGCTTATGTTAACCCTGACTAAACTTCTGTTAACCTGCTAAACTTATGTTAACCCTGACTAAACTTATGTTAACCTGCTAAACTTCTGTTAACCTGCTAAACTTCTGTTAACCCTGACTAAACTTATGTTAACCTGCTAAACTTATGTTAACCCTGACTAAACTTATGTTAACCTGCTAAACTTCTGTTAACCTGCTAAACTTATGTTAACCCTGACTAAACTTATGTTAACCTGCTAAACTTATGTTAACCCTGACTAAACTTATGTTAACCTGCTAAACTTCTGTTAACCTGCTAAACTTCTGTTAACCCTGACTAAACTTCTGTTAACCCTGACTAAACTTCTGTTAACCTGCTAAACTTCTGTTAACCTGCTAAACTTCTGTTAACCTGCTAAACTTATGTTAACCCTGACTAAACTTATGTTAACCTGCTAAACTTCTGTTAACCTGCTAAACTTATGTTAACCCTGACTAAACTTATGTTAACCTGCTAAACTTCTGTTAACCTGCTAAACTTATGTTAACCCTGACTAAACTTATGTTAACCTGCTAAACTTATGTTAACCCTGACTAAACTTATGTTAACCTGCTAAACTTCTGTTAACCTGCTAAACTTATGTTAACCCTGACTAAACTTATGTTAACCTGCTAAACTTATGTTAACCCTGACTAAACTTCTGTTAACCTGCTAAACTTCTGTTAACCTGCTAAACTTCTGTTAACCTGCTAAACTTATGTTAACCCTGACTAAACTTATGTTAACCTGCTAAACTTATGTTAACCTGCTAAACTTCTGTTAACCTGCTAAACTTATGTTAACCTGCTAAACTTATGTTAACCCTGACTAAACTTCTGTTAACCTGCTAAACTTATGTTAACCTGCTAAACTTATGTTAACCCTGACTAAACTTGTTAACCCTGACTAAACTTGTTAACCTGCTAAACTTATGTTAACCTGCTAAACTTATGTTAACCCTGACTAAACTTCTGTTAACCTGCTAAACTTATGTTAACCTGCTAAACTTATGTTAACCCTGACTAAACTTATGTTAACCTGCTAAACTTATGTTAACCTGCTAAACTTATGTTAACCCTGACTAAACTTATGTTAACCTGCTAAACTTATGTTAACCCTGACTAAACTTATGTTAACCTGCTAAACTTCTGTTAACCTGCTAAACTTATGTTAACCCTGACTAAACTTCTGTTAACCTGCTAAACTTATGTTAACCTGCTAAACTTATGTTAACCCTGACTAAACTTATGTTAACCTGCTAAACTTATGTTAACCCTGACTAAACTTATGTTAACCTGCTAAACTTATGTTAACCCTGACTAAACTTATGTTAACCTGCTAAACTTATGTTAACCTGCTAAACTTATGTTAACCCTGACTAAACTTATGTTAACCTGCTAAACTTCTGTTAACCTGCTAAACTTATGTTAACCCTGACTAAACTTCTGTTAACCTGCTAAACTTATGTTAACCTGCTAAACTTATGTTAACCCTGACTAAACTTATGTTAACCTGCTAAACTTATGTTAACCCTGACTAAACTTATGTTAACCTGCTAAACTTATGTTAACCCTGACTAAACTTATGTTAACCTGCTAAACTTCTGTTAACCTGCTAAACTTATGTTAACCCTGACTAAACTTCTGTTAACCTGCTAAACTTATGTTAACCCTGACTAAACTTATGTTAACCTGCTAAACTTATGTTAACCTGCTAAACTTATGTTAACCCTGACTAAACTTCTGTTAACCTGCTAAACTTATGTTAACCCTGACTAATGTAAATACAGCTCCAGAGGAATTTCTTGGCCTTTTATACCCAACCCTGACACCCTCACCTGTCAACAGGTGAGCTGCTGATTGGATAATCTTCCAGAACGTTGTTACTTCTTCACACACTGAAAATTGTTTCCTTTGTACTCGACTTTTTAAATAAAGATTTAAATGAATTTACAAGTGATAAAGTAAAGCTTTGGTTGCATTTTAGAAACTTTTCTGGGATTGATGTTAATAGACTCCAGGGAATGTTGAATTAATTTAACCTTAATCTGCTGAATCATGTCCAGTCGGGCCTTGGTTTGTGATCAGCCATGTCTGATCAGTCATTGTTAGAATTAAATTATTGGGCAGATAGAGGTATGTTCGATCAGCAGCACCAACCCTGAACTGTTGAAAGTCGTCCCAGTCAGTAAAACGACAGAGAACACGCCCACACACACAGTAATGAGCAGCTATGGCCGAACAGCTCTCTCTCTGTCAGACGCTCAGCTCTGAAAGCTTCCTGAGGCTCATCGGCTGAACAACAGGTCTCTAACCACCTCAAACTAAACAGTTTTTCCTTTAATTCAACAACAATAAATCTAAATGGTTGTCATGTGTGCAATAATCTGTCAACCACAGTGCAAAAAGCTCATTTCATTTCACTAAATAACTTGGTTTACTTATGTTCATGCATTTAGCAGACGCTTTTATCCAAAGTGCCTTACAGGTGGGCCCTACTGGACCCTACTGGACTCTACTGGACCCTACTGGACTCTACTGGACCCTACTGGACCCTACTGGACTCTACTGGACCCTACTGGGCCCTACTGGACCCTACTGGACTCTACTGGACCCTACTGGACCCTACTGGACTCTACTGGACCCTACTGGACTCTACTGGGCCCTACTGGACCCTACTGGACTCTACTGGACCCTACTGGACCCTACTGGACTCTACTGGACTCTACTGGACCCTACTGGACTCTACTGGACCCTACTGGACCCTACTGGACCCTACTGGACCCTACTGGACTCTACTGGACCCTACTGGACCCTACTGGACCCTACTGGACCCTACTGGACTCTACTGGACCCTACTGGACCCTACTGGACCCTACTGGAGGCAGCACCTTTCATGCAGGGGGTTTGAACCCATGTCTCCCACACGGAAGGCAGAAATCATACCAGTACACTTTAAGCAGAGAAGCTGGGTGCTGACCCAAAAGAAAGCAGCAAGAGAGCCAACAATGAGGAAACATCCAGGAGGTTTCCATCCGGGGGAGGAGATGGACCCAGCAGGTGCGCTGAGCCCACACTACTGAGTTCCATCATTCAAACCAGATAATTATCTACTTTAAGCATTAAAAATATCATATATGTTACAAAGCAACGAAACGATCCCTTTTTTCTTTGTAACAGGGCTGAGTGGTGTAACATAGAGATATATTTTCCAGCCAGGCATGAACTCGGGGGGGTGTTTCCCCGTAAAGCTGAGCTGGATTGTGTTGCTCCAGTCACCTTCTCCTCTGAAGCGGACTCACAGCTTCAGGCTAACATGCTGGGAGCAGATGCAGGTTAGCTCAGTTATATTCAATCTATTTCAGATACCTTTCTAAATTGTGCCTTCTCATTTTCATAGGTACAAAGCAGCCGTGACTCTGCCAACAGGGAAGGCCTGTTATTGTGCACAGAGGCACTTTGTTGAGCCATGGAAGAGCTACGGTTCAGGTTCTGCCACAGCTTTATCACACCTGATCAAACTGCCTACTGAGAGTCTAACATCACCTCAACAGCTCATTTTGCTCCACTTTTCCTCCTTAGTCTCCTTATAAAGCATCAGCTGGTTCTTTATTGCTGTTTCTCTTGTTTTCTCTTCCTTTAGCATCGCCTCGTCTGAGCCTCCACATTCCTCCACTAACTGGGGTTCTTCAAAACCTTTAAATGATCTAATCTGTCCTACTTTCCTTCTACTCTCCATTATCTCCTGCTATCTAACATCTTTCCTTATCCTTCATTCCTCCACTTCCCAGCAGCCAAACCAGGTTTCCTCAGAAACTGATTTCTTTCCTTCCTCCGTCTCTCTTATGTTCTTTTACTTCATCTATTCCTTTACCCAGAAACCTTAAATTCTTTCTTCACTCCCCACCTCCTTCAAACACTCCACCTCTTGCCTTTCTTCCATCTTCGGTCACTTTGGGAATGAGCACACAGCAGCATTCTGTGCTGCTTCCATGCCCTACTTAACTGTCCTGTTTTTAGATCTAAGTCCATCTATCTGGGACAGGGTCCACTGTGAGGCTCAGTGTTCCCCTGCCTACAGAAACGGCACCAACAGAACCTTAAACACAGCTGCTGCTGCTTCTCCATGTGTTCGATCATATCTGTGGAAGATCGAAGGCAACATCTGTCTGGTGGAGAGATGACGGAAACTTCCTGATGGTTATTTTTTACTACATTCAACAAACAGGACCGGTGAGGAGGGGCAGTCCTGGTGGAGTAAAAACCCGAACAGGACCGGTGAGGAGGGGCAGCCCTGGTGGAGTAAAAACCCGAACAGGACCGGTGAGGAGGGGCAGTCCTGGTGGAGTAAAAACCCAAACAGGACCGGTGAGGAGGGGCAGCCCTGGTGGAGTAAAAACCCAAACAGGACCGGTGAGGAGGGGCAGTCCTGGTGGAGTAAAAACCCAAACAGGACCGGTGAGGAGGGGCAGCCCTGGTGGAGTAAAAACCCGAACAGGACCGGTGAGGAGGGGCAGTCCTGGTGGAGTAAAAACCCAAACAGGACCGGTGAGGAGGGGCAGCCCTGGTGGAGTAAAAACCCAAACAGGACCGGTGAGGAGGGGCAGCCCTGGTGGAGTAAAAACCCAAACAGGACCGGTGAGGAGGGGCAGCCCTGGTGGAGTAAAAACCCGAACAGGACCGGTGAGGAGGGGCAGCCCTGGTGGAGTAAAAACCCAAACAGGACCGGTGAGGAGGGGCAGCCCTGGTGGAGTAAAAACCCGAACAGGACCGGTGCTGAGGGGCAGTCCTGGTGGAGTCCAACATGCACCGTAAACCAGCTCCACTTCTGTACTCATTCTTACTTTGTGATCCAGGAACTGAAAAACTCACAGAAGGTAACCTGCACCAAAACGTCCCTCAGGGGTCATAAGGCTTCTCCAAATCCACAAACACATGGACCCTCAGTGACTCTGAGGGTGATCCTCTGTTCTCTGAGTCTAATTACTCATTTAAAGTCTTTCCTGATCCCTTTCACACTTTGAGAGATCCAGTATTATTCTCATTATGTCTGCTACTCATGGTAAAAATATATAAACTACATTAAACATCATTAGTTTAATTTTAGTTATATGATTGAACCACAGCTCTAACTACCAGCTGATCTCATGTGTTTGTTCACTGAATATTTAAAGCAGCTGATGGATGTCGGTCGCTGTGTCCTCGGCTGCGATGAACACAGGAAACACACTCGACAGATTCCCCCACGCAGCCGTCATTCTGCCGAGTGCACGAAGCAGGGCGGTGACACGTTTCCTGTCTGTTCCCGGAGGCCTTCTGCCCTCCTCCCACCCAGGCTGTGTAGGTGCTGAGTTCATGTGAGTCTCACCCAGGCGGCTGCCGTTGCGCGGCATAGCCATGAATGACCCGATGGTGCCGCCGATGACGCTGTGAGGGCGGCGGAGGGGCGGCTTCTTAAAGGAGCCGGTGTACTGGTGCAGAAAGGAGTGCATGCTGTGTGAGGTGGGGGGGCGGCCGTTCCTCATGAAGGGCTCTGAAACACAACAAAGAAACAGAACTTCAGGTACCAGCATCCAGCAGAGATCTGTTCAGTCCAACAAAACGGAGAAATAAACATCAAAGGTCATTAGGTCAACCATTTCAAAATCTACACTGAGCTGCACCAAGAATTATTCTAACATTATTATTACTTTAAGTGTCAAATTTAAAGGAATATCTTTGTATAATATTGTTAAGAATTAGGTAAAAAGATCGATAACACACTGCTGGAGTTAAAGCTAGTTCATACCAGGTTTTATTAGGTAAATACACAAAAATGCCAAGGAGGAAAGACACCAGCAATGATCTCAGAGAAGCAGCTGCTGCTGCCCATCAGTCTGGGAAGGGTTATAAGGCCATTTCCAGACTATCTGGAGTCCATCATTCTACAGAGAGAAAGATTATTCACAAGTGGAAAACATTCAGGACAGCTGTCAATCTTCCCAGGAGTGGACGTCCCAGCAAGGTCACCCCAGGGTGAAAAAGCCCAGAGCTACATCTCAGACTCTGCAGGCCTCAGTTAGCATGTTAAAGGTTAAAGGTCACCCCAAGGTGAAGAAGCCCAGAGCTACATCTCAGACTCTGCAGGCCTCAGTTAGCATGTTAAAGGTTAAAGGTCACCCCAAGGTGAAGAAGCCCAGAGCTACATCTCAGACTCTGCAGGCCTCAGTTAGCATGCTAAAGGTTAAAGGTCACCCCAAGGTGAAGAAGCCCAGAGCTACATCTCAGACTCTACAGGCCTCAGTTAGCATGTTAAAGGTTAAAGGTCACCCCAAGGTGAAAAAGCCCAGAGCTACATCTCAGACTCTACAGGCCTCAGTTAGCATGTTAAAGGTTAAAGGTCACCCCAAGGTGAAGAAGCCCAGAGCTACATCTCAGACTCTACAGGCCTCAGTTAGCATGTTAAAGGTTAAAGGTCACCCCAAGGTGAAAAAGCCCAGAGCTACATCTCAGACTCTACAGGCCTCAGTTAGCATGCTAAAGGTTAAAGGTCACCCCAAGGTGAAAAAGCCCAGAGCTACATCTCAGACTCTACAGGCCTCAGTTAGCATGCTAAAGGTTAAAGGTCACCCCAAGGTGAAAAAGCCCAGAGCTACATCTCAGACTCTACAGGCCTCAGTTAGCATGCTAAAGGTTAAAGGTCACCCCAAGGTGAAAAAGCCCAGAGCTACATCTCAGACTCTACAGGCCTCAGTTAGCATGTTAAAGGTTAAAGGTCACCCCAAGGTGAAGAAGCCCAGAGCTACATCTCAGACTCTACAGGCCTCAGTTAGCATGCTAAAGGTTAAAGGTCACCCCAAGGTGAAGAAGCCCAGAGCTACATCTCAGACTCTACAGGCCTCAGTTAGCATGTTAAAGGTTAAAGTTCACCCCAAGGTGAAAAAGCCCAGAGCTACATCTCAGACTCTACAGGCCTCAGTTAGCATGTTAAAGGTCACCCCAAGGTGAAAAAGCCCAGAGCTACATCTCAGACTCTACAGGCCTCAGTTAGCATGCTAAAGGTTAAAGGTCACCCCAAGGTGAAGAAGCCCAGAGCTACATCTCAGACTCTCCAGGCCTCAGTTAGCATGCTAAAGGTTAAAGGTCACCCCAAGGTGAAAAAGCCCAGAGCTACATCTCAGACTCTCCAGGCCTCAGTTAGCATGCTAAAGGTTAAAGGTCACCCCAAGGTGAAAAAGCCCAGAGCTACATCTCAGACTCTACAGGCCTCAGTTAGCATGCTAAAGGTTAAAGGTCATACATCTCAGACTCTCCAGGCCTCAGTTAGCATGCTAAAGGTTAAAGGTCACCCCAAGGTGAAGAAGCCCAGAGCTACATCTCAGACTCTACAGGCCTCAGTTAGTATGTTAAAGGTTAAAGGTCACCCCAAGGTGAAGAAGCCCAGAGCTACATCTCAGACTCTACAGGGCTCAGTTAGCATGTTAAAGGTTAAAGGTCACCCCAAGGTGAAAAAGCCCAGAGCTACATCTCAGACTCTACAGGGCTCAGTTAGCATGTTAAAGGTTAAAGGTCACCCCAAGGTGAAAAAGCCCAGAGCTACATCTCAGACTCTACAGGCCTCAGTTAGCATGCTAAAGGTTAAAGGTCACCCCAAGGTGAAAAAGCCCAGAGCTACATCTCAGACTCTACAGGCCTCAGTTAGCATGTTAAAGGTTAAAGGTCACCCCAAGGTGAAGAAGCCCAGAGCTACATCTCAGACTCTACAGGCCTCAGTTAGCATGCTAAAGGTTAAAGGTCACCCCAAGGTGAAGAAGCCCAGAGCTACATCTCAGACTCTACAGGCCTCAGTTAGCATGTTAAAGGTTAAAGTTCACCCCAAGGTGAAAAAGCCCAGAGCTACATCTCAGACTCTACAGGCCTCAGTTAGCATGTTAAAGGTTAAAGGTCACCCCAAGGTGAAAAAGCCCAGAGCTACATCTCAGACTCTACAGGCCTCAGTTAGCATGCTAAAGGTTAAAGGTCACCCCAAGGTGAAGAAGCCCAGAGCTACATCTCAGACTCTCCAGGCCTCAGTTAGCATGCTAAAGGTTAAAGGTCACCCCAAGGTGAAAAAGCCCAGAGCTACATCTCAGACTCTCCAGGCCTCAGTTAGCATGCTAAAGGTTAAAGGTCACCCCAAAGAGAAAAAGCCCAGAGCTACATCTCAGACTCTACAGGCCTCAGTTAGCATGCTAAAGGTTAAAGGTCATACATCTCAGACTCTCCAGGCCTCAGTTAGCATGCTAAAGGTTAAAGGTCACCCCAAGGTGAAGAAGCCCAGAGCTACATCTCAGACTCTACAGGCCTCAGTTAGTATGTTAAAGGTTAAAGGTCACCCCAAGGTGAAGAAGCCCAGAGCTACATCTCAGACTCTACAGGGCTCAGTTAGCATGTTAAAGGTTAAAGGTCACCCCAAGGTGAAGAAGCCCAGAGCTACATCTCAGACTCTACAGGCCTCAGTTAGCATGCTAAAGGTTAAAGGTCAGCCCAAGGTGAAAAAGCCCAGAGCTACATCTCAGACTCTACATGCCTCAGTTAGCAGGTTAAAGGTTAAAGGTCATGACAACACAGTTAGAAAAAGACTGAACAAGGATGGCTTGTTCTACAGCAGAATGTGTGAAAAAGAACAGAATCAAGGTGTTGCAATGGTCCAGTCAGAGTCCAGACCTCAGCCTGACTGAGATGCTGTGGTGGGACCTTAAGAGAGCTGTGCAGAAACCAAAGCTGCAAACCTCAATGAGCTGAAGCAGCGCTGGAGAGAAGAGGGCCGAGATTCCTCCAGAACCAGGAGAGAGACTGATAACGTCCCACAGGAAACCATCACTGCAGCTCACTGCTGCTGAAGCTGCTGGATCAGGGGTTCACTTAGTTTTACACTCACTGCTGCTGAAGCTGCTGGATCAGGGGTTCACTTAGTTTTACACTCACTGCTGCTGAAGCTGCTGGATCAGGGGTTCACTTAGTTTCTCACACACTGCTTCTGTTAAATAAATAAATATGTGTTGCTGTTGTTCATCTGAAGTTGGATTAACTTGAGCTTTTAATCTTAATCCTGATGGGGACCACACCAGATGAGCTGCAGGAGCTGGAAGACGACTGAACCCAGAATTAGCCATAGCCTTGAACCCTGTCTAACTAGTGGAATGGTAACTTTTTTACTGCCTAATTCTGACTTCTTCCTTTGTCTCCTCCTCAGTCTGAAATCGGTTTTGGGAAATTGGAGACGTACATTAAACTAGACAAGCTTGGAGAGGTGAGGACACCTAAAAAAACATCTGACTAACCAACATCAGCAAAAACATGCATCACACCTCCGCTTCCTTCCCTCGCTTTCCAACAATGTTGCTTTCAGGGAACGTACGCCACGGTGTTTAAAGGACGCAGTAAGCTGACGGACAACCTGGTGGCGCTGAAGGAGATCCGGTTGGAACACGAGGAGGGGGCGCCGTGCACCGCCATCAGAGAAGGTGACCGCTTAATGACACTCGGCTCTCAACAAGCTGAAGCAGCTTTAATGCTCCTTTAAACGGCTCCTTGGGTCCTGTGGCGCAGAGGAGCCAAAGCAAACATTTGCCGTCTCACTTCCACTTTCATGGAGTCATTAAAGTCTCCGGCAACACACCACTTCTTACCAACAGAAGTTTACCGTAAACATTCAGTAAAAGATCAATTATTCTGAAGGCTGCTGGTCACAGGTGGCAGATAACCGCTCTCACATGTCAGCCAGGATGTTACATCACAGAAAGAGTCGAGAAAAGTCCGTTTGTCTGTGAGGGACGACTGGATCTCTTCTTCTGTCACATTCTGAGCACAAAAAGCTCCAGAATGACCTCAGAAAACATTTCATATTATTCCTGTATTTATAACCCCTGATCATTTATCATATATTTAATCATATTTCATTTATAATTTATAATTGATAAAATAATAGTTTTATTTGAAGGAAGCTAACCAATGCTCATTTTTAAAAATGCTTATCTCAGTTAAACAGATTTGAACACATCAGTGAGGGATAAAATAAACGGAAACTGGTTTCATCAGGGAACATACCCACCCTGCGATTATCTAACCCGTATTGTTGTATTATGGGATGTCTTGATGTGTCGGGGTGGACCTGATGCCACAGAGCTGCAGCTGCTCCCTGAGGAAACACACAAGTTTAAATGTTACCGTTGTCCTTGGTGCCGCCGTCCTCCATGGTCATCTGCTCGGCCAGCTCGGACAGAGACTCGTCGATGGTCTGACTGGAGCGGAGCGTTAACGACAGCCGCTTCTTTATCCTCTTCATCTTCTCCATCGCAGGGCGGCGCTCCACCTGCGGGGGGAGCGACATGTTCAAGGAGCACCTGAACACCCCAGAATATCATGAATAACATGAAGCTGCTTTTAATCCAACATTCATCCACTCTGCAAATGAGGGAGGGGCTTAAATCCCACACCACTGTCGGGACAGGAAACACCTCAGTGTGCACAGAAGGGCGTGCACACATATGTGTGTGTGTGTGTGTGTGTGTGTGTGTGTGTGTGTGCAGGTGTGTGTGTGTGTGTGTGTGTGTGTGTGTGTGCAGGATGGAGGAAAAGCCCCGCCCACAGCCACCACCACCATCCCTCGTTCTGACTCATGACGCCATCTGCCCGTCCGCTCCCACAGATTCATGACGCTACTCACTTCATCAATCAGTGTCACGAACCAACACACACACACACACACACACACACAGCCAAAACCTGTGGCAGCCGGAACCTGCGGCAGCCAAAACCTGTGGCAGCCGGAACCTGTGGCAGCCAAAACCTGTGGCAGCCGGAACCTGCGGCAGCCAAAACCTGTGGCAGCCGGAACCTGTGGCAGCCAAAACCTGCGGCAGCCGGAACCTGTGGCAGCCGGAACCTGCGGCAGCCGGAACCTGCGGCAGCCAAAACCTGCGGCAGCCAAAACCTGCGGCAGCCAAAACCTGTGGCAGCCGGAACCTGTGGCAGCCAAAACCTGTGGCAGCCAGAACCTGCGGCAGCCAAAACCTGCGGCAGCCAAAACCTGTGGCAGCCGGAACCTGTGGCAGCCGGAACCTGCGGCAGCCAGAACCTGCGGCAGCCAAAACCTGTGGCAGCCAAAACCTGTGGCAGCCAGAACCTGTGGCAGCCAAAACCTGTGGCAGCCAGAACCTGCGGCAGCCAAAACCTGCGGCAGCCAAAACCTGTGGCAGCCAGAACCTGCGGCAGCAGAACCTGTGGCAGCCAAAACCTGTGGCAGCCAAAACCTGTGGCAGCCGGAACCTGCGGCAGCCAAAACCTGTGGCAGCCAGAACCTGTGGCAGCCAAAACCTGCGGCAGCCGGAACCTGCGGCAGCCAGAACCTGTGGCAGCCAAAACCTGCGGCAGCCGGAACCTGCGGCAGCCAAAACCTGTGGCAGCCAGAACCTGTGGCAGCCAAAACCTGTGGCAGCCAAAACCTGTGGCAGCCGGAACCTGCGGCAGCCAAAACCTGTGGCAGCCAGAACCTGTGGCAGCCAAAACCTGCGGCAGCCGGAACCTGCGGCAGCCAGAACCTGTGGCAGCCAAAACCTGCGGCAGCCGGAACCTGCGGCAGCCAAAACCTGAGGCAGCCAAAACCTGTGGCAGCCGGAACCTGCGGCAGCCGGAACCTACGGCAGCCAGAACCTGTGGCAGCCAAAACCTGCGGCAGCCAAAACCTGTGGCAGCCAGAACCTGCGGCAGCCAGAACCTGTGGCAGCCAGAACCTGCGGCAGCTAGAACCTGTGGCAGCCGGAACCTGTGGCAGCCAAAACCTGTGGCAGCCAGAACCTGTGGCAGCAGAACCTGCGGCAGCCAGAACCTGCGGCAGCAGAACCTGCGGCAGCCAGAACCTGCGGCAGCCAAAACCTGTGGCAGCAGAACCTGTGGCAGCAGAACCTGCGGCAGCCAGAACCTGCGGCAGCCAGAACCTGCGGCAGCAGAACCTGTGGCAGAGCAGCTGCTATTCTGTGGATCTTGGTTCCTGTTGGTCTCCACACTTTCTTCCTGCCATCACTCTGATGCAGGTTCTTCTGGGTCCGGTCTGTCCAGAACACCTTTTTCCAGAACTCTGCAACTCCTTTAAGGACTTTTTGGCAAACTGTGACGTGTCCATCCTGTTTCTGTGGCTAACTAGCGGTTAGCATGTAGCAGTGGCTAACTAACGGTTAGCATGTAGCAGTGTAGCCTCTGTGCTTCCGTGGCTAACTAGCGGTTAGCATGTAGCAGTGTAGCCTCTGTGCTTCTGTGGCTAACTAGCGGTTAGCATGTAGCAGTGTAGCCTCTGTGCTTCTGTGGCTAACTAGCGGTTAGCATGTAGCAGTGTGGCCTCTGTGTTTCTGTGGCTAACTAGCGGTTAGCATGTAGCAGTGTAGCCTCTGTGTTTCTGTGGCTAACTAGCGGTTAGCATGTAGCAGTGTGGCCTCTGTGTTTCTGTGGCTAACTAGCAGTTAGCATGTAGCAGTGTGGCCTCTGTGTTTCTGTGGCTAACTAGCGGTTAGCATGTAGCAGTGTAGCCTCTGTGGCTAACTAGCGGTTAGCATGTAGCAGTGTGGCCTCTGTGCTTCTGTGGCTAACTAGCGGTTAGCATGTAGCAGTGTGGCCTCTGTGCTTCTGTGGCTAACTAGCGGTTAGCATGTAGCAGTGTAGCCTCTGTGCTTCTGTGCATGAAGTCTTCTGAGGACAGTCGTCTCATATACAGCTGGAGCAGCACCTTTCTGGGACTATAATCTCCTTTAAGTCTTATTTCAGTGTGATGTGTCCAGGCTCACATCTGAACCTGCACAAAGCTGTATCAGCAGCATCAAACAGCTCTGCAGATGTGAGGCTTTCATTTAGGAAATGTTGCAAACAATCAAAAGCAACATGATCTTATCAGTTTGAAATAAAGCTGGCCACAGAGTGCGATGATACCACCTCCCAGCAGGAATGTGTGATGCTGAGCGGGCCCACAGCTGGGTTAGAAAGGTCAGATAATCCCCCCAACGAAGCCAAAAACACAGCTCTAAAAAATCATAAACAAAATGAGTGCGCTACACACACTTTCCCTCCTAACGTGCACACACACACATGCACGCTGACAGGCTGAGATAAGCGCTCTTTGTCTCCAAACAGAGCAGTGGAACAGAGCCGGGTTTTATCCGAGCTGCACACCAAAACAAAGTGACGTGTGTGTGTTAGTGACACATATGAATGATGTGCATGTTTGGGGGGGGTTCAGCATGAAAAGCAGCAGAAGCAACACACACACACACTGAGGGAGAACCAACTCTCTCCGTCAGCATCCTCAGATATTCACACTCGTCCTGACCCACATTCCCAACATCTCAGCTCTTCTGGATGCTTCCCAAGTGCATCCTGGGAAGTCTGAAGGACTTCAAAGGACGACAAGGTGGTGGGGGAGTCAGGGACGAAACCTAATTATCACACACTCAACTCTCCTCCCAACTCCACCCGTGTCCTCTTTGCTCTTCTTCCTCCATCCTCTTTTTCCCGAAACTCCAAGAACCGGAAAATGTGGCTTCACAGTTCTACACTTGATTTGGGAGACGTGGGTGAAAGCGTGAATGTGAGGAGGAGGAAGAAGAGTGGGAGGAGACAGAAGAAGAGTGGGAGGAGACAGAAGAAGAGTGGGAGGAGACAGAAGAAGAGTGGGAGGAGACAGAAGAAGAGGACCAGAGAGAGTCAGAACACAGAGGCATAATGGAGTCTTTGTGTCTGGTTAAAAGCCCTCCATGGTCGCTCTGGAGCTGCATTTTGAGCTCTAAAGTCTCCAGGTGAGCTATGAAATATTCTACTGGTTGTAAAGTTACAAACTTTTCATTTGTTGTACAGAAAGTGATCCAAAACTCAAGCCTCATGCAGTCATGCTCCAGATATCTACTGCAGCTTTGGTTCTGAACCATTAAAACTCCTGATCCAGGCCTCATTTCTTCCAGACTTGGTTCTAACCTTTAAAGTGTTCTGATCAACAGTTCTGCAGCTTTCTGAAGTCTTTCAGAGTTTTTCTTTGGACATTTTCTGCTTTTTCCCTCATCTTCAGTCCTTGTTCCTGAGCATTTTCAGTTAAGAGAGTCTGATGGAGGATGGAGTCAGTCTGAAGACTCAAAGAAAGTGTGAGTTTCAGGCTGAAAACATGCTGCCTGACATCGGCTAATTAAACTCTTACTCTGGACCTTGAAAGGTTCTTGGTTCTCGTGTTCCTGCAGCTAACAGAACCCACAGAACATGAATCAAACCCTGTAAGATCCAAAGGGATTTCTGCAGCAACAAGGTGATTCCCAAAGAGCTATTAGCTGAAAACTTGGCATATCTCAGCATGGTGTGCAGTGTGTCCTTAAAACATTTGAGGAAACTGGACAAGTGGAGGACAAAAGAAGAAGTGTCAGGCCTAAAAAACTATCTCCAGCAGATGAACAGGATCTGAAAGTGATGTCCTTAAGAAAGAGGAAAAAATCCAGCTGTGACCTGACAGGACCTGAGAGATGCATCTGGACCTTCAGCTGATCCATCTACTGTTGGCCCAAGCCTCATCGGAAATGGGCTCCATGGAAGGGTGGCTGTCAAGAAGCCGTTCTTAAGGAAGGGAAACAGGGAGAAAAGGCTGAGCTGTGCCAAATGACACAAGAAGTGGACTGAAAATCAGTGGCAACAGGTCTTATGGAGGGATGAATCCTCCCCAGAGCCCGGACCTCAACATTATTGAAGCAGTGTGGGATCATCTGACAGAGAACGGAACAAAAGGCAGCCCACATCCAAAGAAGAGCTTTGGGATGTCCTTCAAGAAGCCTGGAGAACTATTCCTGAAGACTCCTTAAAGAAATGACAGAAAGCTCGTCTCAGAGGGTTCAGGCTGTGTTGGAGAATAAAGGAGCTCAGACCAAGAAGTCTGGTGAAGCTTTGAGAGTCTTTATCCATCCATCCATCCAAATACGAGGGAGCCAGAAGATTGGGAAACATTACTAATACTGACAGTAGTCCAAAGTGTTGATGGACGACCTAAAAATCCGAAACATGTCTCCATAGAGGCAGATGCTGGCACATTGGTAACTGCAGCCAGTTCATTACATAGAGTTTAAATGTACTCTAATCTTATTTAGAATACAAAATACTTTAGCTGCCCCCTGTGGGGGAAATTCAAAACAAATATTGACCAATCTATAAATCTCTTCATTTAAATCTATTTGAACAAATAAGCATATATGTGGGGGTGCAGCATAACATTTTGTTTGTGACTGGATGCAGAGAAAGTGAACCCAACCCAAACTGCAGTGACCCCTTCAACAGGCTGACAGATCAGAGCAGCAACAGAGCGTCTCCTGCAGAGAAAAACACCGTTTAAAGCGCCGCTTAAAACAGAAACTCATGAGAATCACAGCCAGTTTAAAACGGATGGAATAATCTCCATCGTTTAGGAGGGCGGACACGAAGGAGCTGGAACAGAACGGGGCCTGGAGGCCGAAGGACACCTCAGAAACATCCCCACTTTTATGGATTTCTCAATCATTTACTGCTTTCTGATCAGTAATGCCATCCGTTTTTAACCTGATCTCCTGTTTCACACCAGAACTTATAACCGTATGGAAAATAAAAGCAGCTGTAACCATAGATCTAAAAGATGGACCCATGAGACCCACTGATCTGATCAGAGTGCTGGGGACCAATCTGCCTCACAGCTGAAGGTTAAACAGCTGCTCTGCCTCCTAAAATCATTCAGTTCACACTGGAAGAAACTGAAATACCTCCAGAATCAGCTCAAATCTTGCCTTGGTCTGGAGTGCAGTGCATTCTGGGATACTACGCTGCCACAAGTCACCCCAGATGCATCCTGGGTGAAATGGGTGGAGCCAGAACACGTTTTCCTTGATGTGAACTGTAAAACTTGGGCTGGTGATGACTGATGATGCTTCATGGAGGAGAACGCAGACTGAGAAACGGCGAATGAGCAGCTGGAAGAGAGGTGAACCCGATCTGGGAGGACGAGGAGTAAAGGGCTGGGGTTCCTGATCCATTTCTGGACCCATTTAGGTGCTTCCTCTCCTTGGGAATCGCTCAGCTTCCCCACACAGAGCCCAGGGTGGGCCGGCCCATAGATCATTAAAGGAGGAACAAAAGTCGGAACCACAGATGGTCTAAAGCCACACGGTTCTTCCTTTTCATGGAAAGAACTCGGAAATGTTGAACTCTGAGGAACACGTTTTAGGGAACTGATACCTGCTGTAGTGGTGCTTTTAGTCTAAAGCTGTCAGCCGAACATTTCAACCCAAAATGTTCCTCACAGACCAGAACTCTGAGCAGAACTCTGAGCAGAACTCTGAGCAGAACTCTGAGCAGAACTCTGAGCAGAACTCTGCTTCCAGAACTCTGAGCAGAACTCTGAGCAGAACTCTGCTTCCAGAACTCTGAGCAGAACTCTGAGCAGAACTCTGCTTCCAGAACTCTGCTTCCAGAACTCTGAGCAGAACTCTGAGCAGAACTCTGCTTCCAGAACTCTGAGCAGAACTCTGCTTCCAGAACTCTGAGCAGAACTCTGAGCAGAACTCTGCTTCCAGAACTCTGAGCAGAACTCTGAGCAGAACTCTGAGCAGAACTCTGCTTCCAGAACTCTGAGCAGAACTCTGAGCAGAAGTCTGAGCAGAACTCTGAGCAGAACTCTGCTTCCAGAACTCTGAGCAGAACTCTGCTTCCAGAACTCTGAGCAGAACTCTGAGCAGAACTCTGAGCAGAACTCTGAGCAGAAGTCTGAGCAGAACTCTGAGCAGAACTCTGAGCAGAACTCTGCTTCCAGAACTCTGAGCAGAACTCTGAGCAAAACTCTGACCAGAACTCTGCTTCCAGAACTCTGAGCAGAACTCTGAGCAGAACTCTGAGCAGAACTCTGCTTCCAGAACTCTGAGCAGAACTCTGAGCAGAAGTCTGCTTCCAGAACTCTGAGCAGAACTCTGCTTCCAGAACTCTGAGCAGAACTCTGAGCAGAACTCTGAGCAGAACTCTGAGCAGAACTCTGCTTCCAGAACTCTGCTTCCAGAACTCTGAGCAGAACTCTGAGCAGAACTCTGAGCAGAACTCTGCTTCCAGAACTCTGAGCAGAACTCTGAGCAGAACTCTGCTTCCAGAACTCTGAGCAGAACTCTGACCAGAACTCTGCTTCCAGAACTCTGAGCAGAACTCTGAGCAGAACTCTGCTTCCAGAACTCTGAGCAGAACTCTGAGCAGAACTCTGAGCAGAACTCCTAACCCTTCCAGGGTGCATTGGTTGGTTGAAAAATGATGATGTCCTAAATGAATTTTTCCAAAGTTTGTTTCTGAGCTTTTCCACCCGGTGAGAAACTGAAGAGGCACAAATCTAAAGCTGAAGGCTTGTGATCAGACAGTCAGCATCACAGCATCGCAGCTATCAGCCGCCAGCAGCCCCCCCCCAGCTGAACCCCTCTGAGTACAGTCACAAGCCTGCGTTTGTGAGCCTGAAAGAACGAGCTGCTGCCGGGCTGTGGGCGCCGCGCTCTGAAAGGAGCTTTGTTTGGTTGGAGAGGAAACCCAAACAGGGAGCTTCAGCATGACTGAGCCAGAGGGGGAGCTGAAATAACCCTCTGGGTGTGCATGTGGAAGCCCCCGAAAGCCTGAATGTTAACATTAAAGCAAGTGGTGGCACAGAGAGTGAAGACAAGAAAGACTTTACAATCAAATCATCTCACAAACTACTAAACTTCTTCTGTCAGCTACAGACTCCAGAGGTTAGCTCGGTGGGATTAAAAGACGTCTGCGGGACAGATTAAAGTTAACTGTCCCATGGTCAGACACCTTACTTTCAAACAGAACCTTTTCGTTTTCAGTCAAACTGACCAAACACACCTCAGGTGACCCTCAGGGCTTCGTCTAAAGCTCCCCCCTAACACAGGTCAGGAGGGAAATATGACCCTACAGTCATCTCCTCGTTGGAGTAAATGTTGTTTTCTACCATCAGGCTGGAAAAAGATCACGCTTCGGGCTGAAATATATTACTTTTAGGTCATTTTGTTCTGTATGAGAAAAACAACTAAAAGTGGACAAACTACTTGTTTTTTCAAGTCATTTCAAAGAGTCAGAATAAAATCAGAAGAAGCTTTGCCTTATATTTATAATCATGTCTGAAAACCTGTTTCCTGTTTCTTGGTAATATATAAAAATGAGGGCTGCAGCTGGACTTTTGCACAGTTCAGTTTTCTGAGCTCAACCGTAGGATGCCTTCCTTTGGAGGCACTGCAGGCAGACCCAGCTGTGAGGAGGCCCTGGGGTAGACCCCGAACAGCAGGGCTTTTATGCCCCCTGGCATCCTCCTGGGGGGGCTGGAGGAGCCCCTCACTGAGAAAACTCCACTCAGACTCAGACAAACAGAAGCAATAACACAGGAGGAGGGAAAGGCTTCTGAAGGTGTCCACAGAATGAACAGATTGTATGTTAAACCCAGTTATTTCAGGAGTTCCCAGCAGGTTCCTGCATCACATGCTAACGGTTACCATGGAGATACAAAACAAATAATCCAGCAAGCACTGACGCAAACACAAACAAGTTACAGGAGGAAGAAGAAAGGAGGAACGACTGGGCAGAAAGAAGATGGAGGTGAGCTGAAGTTGTTCTTTTGGTGTAAGAAGACACGAGCATGGTGCACGGTAACCACGGTAACCCTGCTACCTCACTGTCACCTGACAGAGCAGACAGGAAGGGTCCGACCACACGGCACCAGGAGGAGGCCCACAGAGTGTGTGTGTGTGTGTGAGAGTGTGTGTGAGAGTGTGTGTGAGTGTGTGTGTGTGTGTGTGAGAGTGTGTGTCTGTGTGGGTGTGTGTGTGTGAGTGTGTGTGTGTGAGTGTGTGTGAGAGTGTGTGTGAGTGTGTGTGTGTGTGTGTGAGTGTGTGTGTGTGAGTGTGTGTGTGAGTGTGTGTGTGTGTGTGTCTCTGTGTGTGTGTGTGTGAGAGTGTGTGAGAGTGGGGGTGTGAGAGTGT
>NW_027325382.1:85000-172500 GCF_036924035.1 Leuresthes tenuis
TTAAAGTAACCAGCTCTCCAATATTCTCTACCCCAACGCCATCAGAACAGCAGTTGCAGGAATAACTCGAGGAAGAATGATGTCTCATCCCTTGGGTCGAGTTGAGCGACGTCTGTATCCTAACAATCATTCCTCAGGTTTCCACGCTGCTCTCGTGTTCATCAGAGCTCATAAAATGCAGCTCATCTTTATGTTCAGGCTGCTTTACAGCTCACTGTAGCAGGTGGTGTTAACTCCACACGAATCCCTTCCATCTCTGCAGCTTGCCTGCATGAACAGGTGATTTTCCACCATTTAGTCGTGATGAAAACCCAAACCAAGCACACCTTTAACCTTTAACCTCTGCCTCTGACGCAGCTGAATACATTCTGAGGCTACAGAGGTCTGGAGTCAGCCTCTCCAAGGCTTGCTGAGGCATGTGCACGTAATGCAGAGGCCCTCAGGAGTAATCACTTATGACGCCATCAGAAGGTGATGGAGCACCTGAACGCCCCCCCGACCTGTTTGTTACGTGATGTTTGTCTGTCTGAGCGCGCCTCACATCAGCCGCAGTTAATGAGCAGCTTCCGTTTTCCTGTCTGGATGCTTGGGAGGTCATTCAAACACGCAGCTGGAGAGAGCACATTCCACCGGAGAGAGGCGCTAAACTAAAGAGCTCCACTTCCACCGGAGAGAGGCGCTAAACTAAAGAGCTCCACTTCCACAGGAGAGAGGCGCTAAACTAAAGAGCTCCACTTCCACCGGAGAGAGGCGCTAAACTAAAGAGCTCCACTTCCACCGGAGAGAGACGCTAAACTAAAGAGCTCCACTTCCAACAGGAGAGAGACGCTAAACTAAAGAGCTCCACTTCCACCGGAGAGAGGCGCTAAACTAAAGAGCTCCACTTCCACAGGAGAGAGACGCTAAACTAAAGAGCTCCACTTCCACCGGAGAGAGGCGCTAAACTAAAGAGCTCCACTTCCACCGGAGAGAGGCGCTAAACTAAAGAGCTCCACTTCCACCGGAGAGAGGCGCTAAACTAAAGAGCTCCACTTCCACAGGAGAGAGGCGCTAAACTAAAGAGCTCCACTTCCACCGGAGAGAGGCGCTAAACTAAAGAGCTCCACTTCCACCGGAGAGAGGCGCTAAACTAAAGAGCTCCACTTCCACCGGAGAGAGGCGCTAAACTAAAGAGCTCCACTTCCACCGGAGAGAGGCGCTAAACTAAAGAGCTCCACTTCCACCGGAGAGAGGCGCTAAACTAAAGAGCTCCACTTCCACCGGAGAGAGACGCTAAACTAAAGAGCTCCACTTCCACAGGAGAGAGGCGCTAAACTAAAGAGCTCCACTTCCACCGGAGAGAGGCGCTAAACTAAAGAGCTCCACTTCCACCGGAGAGAGGCGCTAAACTAAAGAGCTCCACTTCCACCGGAGAGAGGCGCTAAACTAAAGAGCTCCACTTCCACAGGAGAGAGGCGCTAAACTAAAGAGCTCCACTTCCACCGGAGAGAGGCGCTAAACTAAAGAGCTCCACTTCCACCGGAGAGAGGCGCTAAACTAAAGAGCTCCACTTCCACAGGAGAGAGGCGCTAAACTAAAGAGCTCCACTTCCACCGGAGAGAGGCGCTAAACTAAAGAGCTCCACTTCCACCGGAGAGAGGCGCTAAACTAAAGAGCTCCACTTCCAACAGGAGAGAGGCGCTAAACTAAAGAGCTCCACTTCCAACAGGAGAGAGGCGCTAAACTAAAGAGCTCCACTTCCACCGGAGAGAGACGCTAAACTAAAGAGCTCCACTTCCACCGGAGAGAGGCGCTAAACTAAAGAGCTCCACTTCCACCGGAGAGAGACGCTAAACTAAAGAGCTCCACTTCCACAGGAGAGAGGCGCTAAACTAAAGAGCTCCACTTCCACAGGAGAGAGGCGCTAAACTAAAGAGCTCCACTTCCACCGGAGAGAGGCGCTAAACTAAAGAGCTCCACTTCCACCGGAGAGAGGCGCTAAACTAAAGAGCTCCACTTCCACCGGAGAGAGACGCTAAACTAAAGAGCTCCACTTCCACCGGAGAGAGGCGCTAAACTAAAGAGCTCCACTTCCACCGGAGAGAGGCGCTAAACTAAAGAGCTCCACTTCCACCGGAGAGAGACGCTAAACTAAAGAGCTCCACTTCCACCGGAGAGAGGCGCTAAACTAAAGAGCTCCACTTCCACCGGAGAGAGGCGCTAAACTAAAGAGCTCCACTTCCACAGGAGAGAGGCGCTAAACTAAAGAGCTCCACTTCCACAGGAGAGAGGCGCTAAACTAAAGAGCTCCACTTCCACAGGAGAGAGGCGCTAAACTAAAGAGCTCCACTTCCACCGGAGAGAGGCGCTAAACTAAAGAGCTCCACTTCCACAGGAGAGAGGCGCTAAACTAAAGAGCTCCACTTCCACCGGAGAGAGGCGCTAAACTAAAGAGCTCCACTTCCACCGGAGAGAGGCGCTAAACTAAAGAGCTCCACTTCCACCGGAGAGAGGCGCTAAACTAAAGAGCTCCACTTCCACAGGAGAGAGGCGCTAAACTAAAGAGCTCCACTTCCACAGGAGAGAGGCGCTAAACTAAAGAGCTCCACTTCCACCGGAGAGAGGCGCTAAACTAAAGAGCTCCACTTCCACAGGAGAGAGGCGCTAAACTAAAGAGCTCCACTTCCACCGGAGAGAGGCGCTAAACTAAAGAGCTCCACTTCCACAGGAGAGAGGCGCTAAACTAAAGAGCTCCACTTCCACCGGAGAGAGGCGCTAAACTAAAGAGCTCCACTTCCACCGGAGAGAGGCGCTAAACTAAAGAGCTCCACTTCCACAGGAGAGAGGCGCTAAACTAAAGAGCTCCACTTCCACCGGAGAGAGGCGCTAAACTAAAGAGCTCCACTTCCACAGGAGAGAGGCGCTAAACTAAAGAGCTCCACTTCCACCGGAGAGAGGCGCTAAACTAAAGAGCTCCACTTCCACAGGAGAGAGGCGCTAAACTAAAGAGCTCCACTTCCACCGGAGAGAGGCGCTAAACTAAAGAGCTCCACTTCCACCGGAGAGAGGCGCTAAACTAAAGAGCTCCACTTCCACAGGAGAGAGACGCTAAACTAAAGAGCTCCACTTCCACCGGAGAGAGGCGCTAAACTAAAGAGCTCCACTTCCACAGGAGAGAGACGCTAAACTAAAGAGCTCCACTTCCACAGGAGAGAGGCGCTAAACTAAAGAGCTCCACTTCCACCGGAGAGAGGCGCTAAACTAAAGAGCTCCACTTCCACAGGAGAGAGGCGCTAAACTAAAGAGCTCCACTTCCACCGGAGAGAGGCGCTAAACTAAAGAGCTCCACTTCCACAGGAGAGAGACGCTAAACTAAAGAGCTCCACTTCCACCGGAGAGAGGCGCTAAACTAAAGAGCTCCACTTCCACAGGAGAGAGACGCTAAACTAAAGAGCTCCACTTCCACAGGAGAGAGACGCTAAACTAAAGAGCTCCACTTCCACAGGAGAGAGGCGCTAAACTAAAGAGCTCCACTTCCACCGGAGAGAGGCGCTAAACTAAAGAGCTCCACTTCCACCGGAGAGAGGCGCTAAACTAAAGAGCTCCACTTCCACCGGAGAGAGGCGCTAAACTAAAGAGCTCCACTTCCACAGGAGAGAGGCGCTAAACTAAAGAGCTCCACTTCCACCGGAGAGAGGCGCTAAACTAAAGAGCTCCACTTCCACAGGAGAGAGGCGCTAAACTAAAGAGCTCCACTTCCACCGGAGAGAGGCGCTAAACTAAAGAGCTCCACTTCCACCGGAGAGAGGCGCTAAACTAAAGAGCTCCACTTCCACCGGAGAGAGGCGCTAAACTAAAGAGCTCCACTTCCACCGGAGAGAGGCGCTAAACTAAAGAGCTCCACTTCCACCGGAGAGAGGCGCTAAACTAAAGAGCTCCACTTCCACAGGAGAGAGGCGCTAAACTAAAGAGCTCCACTTCCACCGGAGAGAGGCGCTAAACTAAAGAGCTCCACTTCCACCGGAGAGAGGCGCTAAACTAAAGAGCTCCACTTCCACAGGAGAGAGGCGCTAAACTAAAGAGCTCCACTTCCACCGGAGAGAGGCGCTAAACTAAAGAGCTCCACTTCCACAGGAGAGAGGCGCTAAACTAAAGAGCTCCACTTCCACAGGAGAGAGGCGCTAAACTAAAGAGCTCCACTTCCACCGGAGAGAGGCGCTAAACTAAAGAGCTCCACTTCCACCGGAGAGAGGCGCTAAACTAAAGAGCTCCACTTCCACAGGAGAGAGGCGCTAAACTAAAGAGCTCCACTTCCACAGGAGAGAGGCGCTAAACTAAAGAGCTCCACTTCCACCGGAGAGAGGCGCTAAACTAAAGAGCTCCACTTCCACCGGAGAGAGGCGCTAAACTAAAGAGCTCCACTTCCACCGGAGAGAGGCGCTAAACTAAAGAGCTCCACTTCCACAGGAGAGAGGCGCTAAACTAAAGAGCTCCACTTCCACCGGAGAGAGGCGCTAAACTAAAGAGCTCCACTTCCACCGGAGAGAGGCGCTAAACTAAAGAGCTCCACTTCCACAGGAGAGAGGCGCTAAACTAAAGAGCTCCACTTCCACAGGAGAGAGGCGCTAAACTAAAGAGCTCCACTTCCACCGGAGAGAGGCGCTAAACTAAAGAGCTCCACTTCCACCGGAGAGAGGCGCTAAACTAAAGAGCTCCACTTCCACAGGAGAGAGGCGCTAAACTAAAGAGCTCCACTTCCACAGGAGAGAGGCGCTAAACTAAAGAGCTCCACTTCCACCGGAGAGAGGCGCTAAACTAAAGAGCTCCACTTCCACAGGAGAGAGGCGCTAAACTAAAGAGCTCCACTTCCACCGGAGAGAGGCGCTAAACTAAAGAGCTCCACTTCCACCGGAGAGAGGCGCTAAACTAAAGAGCTCCACTTCCACCGGAGAGAGACGCTAAACTAAAGAGCTCCACTTCCACCGGAGAGAGGCGCTAAACTAAAGAGCTCCACTTCCACCGGAGAGAGGCGCTAAACTAAAGAGCTCCACTTCCACCGGAGAGAGGCGCTAAACTAAAGAGCTCCACTTCCACCGGAGATGGCTTTTATTCTGCTGCACTGGAACAGAGGGAACAGGCACCCCCACCCAACAGCAAACCAACCAACCAGCGGGACCACAAAGACATATCAGCTCATCTTTCACGAGTGACCAACAGGCCTTTAACCCCCCCGCTATGATCATCACCTTCACCTCATCTGTCTCACGCCCCGACATTCCCAAAGATGGACCCACCTCCAATCAGGGGGTGGGGGGGTGACTGGACTCTTCCCCATCATCCTATCAAGGGGCCAGGCCAGGTGGGACGCCCCAGCCTGGGAGGGAGACTCAATATTTTCCCTAAATTCATCACATCAGACATTTCTGGACAAAACGAAGATGCTTTCTGTACTTCTGCTGCTGTGGCTGCTCGAAATCTGCACCGAAAAACAAACGTTTCATTTCTAACGGTCAGAGTTTTAGGGCTCTCACTTTGGCCTAAAGTCCAAGCTCACAAACAAAGAGTTTCTCCACCGAACGCCCAGACTGCAGAGATGTGGAGTGAAACAAAGTCAGCTAGGGTTAGCTAACCCCAACCCTTTGTGCAGAAAACTCATAAAAGACGTCCAAGCAGCGCTTCTTTTACCAGGAAAAATAACCCTTTCCTCCTGTCTTATGCATCAAAAAACAAACAAATGTTCATCTTTTGTTTGTTTTGCCTAAAAAAGGAAAGTATTTGAGGTTCTTTGAGGTTCTGTGATCCAACAGAAGTTCTGTGTTCAGTGAGAAACCAACGCTGAGGACAAAATATTACTTTTCCAGTTGGTTCTTTAAAGGAACCTGAAGAATTTGGCTAATTACCATTATTCATATAGAACATTTTTAACTTTGATATTTATTCCTTGTATTACGTTCTATGCTTGTGACATTTTAGCTGCTATAAGAGGCGCTGCCAAAGCTTCTTCTTCTTCTTCTTCTTCTTGATGGAACAGCTGTTTCATTTCTTGCCACAGCTGATGCAGGCAGATAATACGAAGGTTTGCCGTAACGCTTTGTGAGGAGTCTGTGGAGCCGTGGCATCGATCTGCGCTCATTCACCACAGAGCTGATTACCAGAGAGCTTCCAAGCATCCCTGGAGACATTCAGCTGACCGCTCAGATGATGATGAATGAGGCACCAGCCTGACAAATAACAGAAGCTATATGAATCTCCGGGAGAATTAATTAGAGATGGCTGCATTAAACAGCAACAAGGCCCGACTATTCTCCCTCTGGGCGTCAGGAGTCTGCAGAGCACTTTTCAAAGCTGTGAACTTTTGATGCACTTTATTGGCACTGATTGCAGATAACGCTCGTCTGGGAGCTGGTGATTAACCCTTCAGGAAGAAAGCGGGGTGATTACAGACTCCCTTCAGGGATTCAAAAAAGAACCCGGCAGAAGAAGAAGAGGATATGGTGAGAATAATCCCACAGTTTGTCTGGACTTTGATTCCTGATGACAAAAGACTAAAGTTTACAGTGAATTTAGTTCAAATAACTCAAATATAAGTGCAGACAGAATCATTTCATTGTTAAAAGTGACTGAGAAGCAGCAGATGGTGAAGGCTGTGTAGGATGTGGCCTTAGAATGATTAATGGAAACATGAACATAACACATAATCTAACAACTATTAATAAAGCCAGTTTTCATATTACAAATTTAATCTGCCAATAAAGTGTAACTCCTCAAAGTGTGCAGGACCGGACCGTAGAGAGAGGAGCTGGAATCTTTTAAAGCCTGCAGGGTGCTTTCTGTAAGTTCAGCTGATGCTAAGCTACCATATGGTGGTAGTTTTTACAGTTTTTCACACTGTATAACATCACAGCGGTCTGTCACTTTCCAACCAAAGTGCTGCCAATCCAACGACTCCAAAACGTTGGCTCAGTTCATGACTTTATCCTCTATGAAAAGTAAGTTTACTACAGACTCCTTAGAGGAGGCGTCTGCAGACATTTTAACGGTAAATTTCATTCATCCATCCACTTTCTATAGCTGCTTAATCTAATGTAGGGTCGTGGGGGGGCTGGAGCCTATCCCAGCTGTCATTGGGCGGGGTCACCTGGACACAGACAGAACCGGTCAGGAATCGAACCTGGAACCTCTGCTGACCACCAACCACTGTGCAGCCCGACTCTTTCCAAATGAAAACAAGCTGTGCAGCTCCATCTATCAGATGAAAAACCAAGGAAACCAAATGCGTTTGAAGGTTCTTGTTTCCCATCAGTCTGAACTTTGATGAGCTGACGTTCTGTTGGCCTCCGCTCTAACGGAAGCTTCCTGTCACGAAAGCCTTCCCTCGCCACGCTGTCACACTGGAAATCTTCATTAAAAAAGAAAAACGGGACAGTAGATGCTGCAGTGACCTTTGACCTCGCTGGGCTGTGGCCAAGCTGTTTCTGGTGTTAGCTGCTTATCAGATCTGTGGTGCCACCACTGGACTGTGGTCCAACGGTTCTTCCTCTGATGAGATCCACATTATTTCAGATGTTAGTTGTGATTCTGACAGTGTGGAAGCACTACAGGCTGCACCTGTATGGTTTTCTGATTGATCCTGGTCCAGATGTTCTCTTTAAAGGCAGTGTGTTGAAGCTCCAGATGTATCTGATGCAGGATAACAGCAAAACAACAAGTGACTCCACATCGGTTTCAGGTTCTTTTCTTGGCTTTGTTGGCCAGTGTTTCAGGGAGGAACCTGAGCAACACCGACTAAAAAGGGATGTTTTCAGTTATATATGAGGGCAAATGGGGGGTTAGCACTTCACTGTGAGAGGACACCGCAGAGTTCACCATGAGCGCTGCCACATGAATAAAAAGCTCATTCTTTACTTTAACAAGAAACCTCCATGTGTGTAATCCCTGTCTGCTGCTGCTCTAACAACGACTCATCTCCAGATTATCAGCCATTCAAACTGGCTTAATCACACGCACACACACAGACACACAGACACACACACACACACACACACACACACACACGCACACACACACACACACACACTCACAGAGACACACACAGACAGACACACAGGACGAGGTGCACCAACAAACATGATGAGGTGGCTTTATTCTACAATAAAATCACACACACACATTTTTATGTTGATGATGTCATTCTTTTAACCAAGTCTTTGTGTGCGTGCACGTGTGCGTGCACGTGTGTGTGCACGTGTGTGCACGTGTGTGTGTGTGTGAGAGAGAGAAAGAGGGACACAATGAACTCACAACAATTCACATTCCTCACATAACTTTCTCATATGGATCTGTGTGTTCAACTGAACTCACTCAGCCCAGGAATTAGTCAGGTCCCACAAAAAGTCCATTCTGTTATGAACATCTTTCTCTGAGACCCCCCCCCCCCCCTCAGGTTAAAATCTAAATCAAACATTCCAGTTTATTGTTTGTCACCTCTGACCCCAAACAGCTGGTGAGTAACGCAGGTCAGACATGGGCTTCAGCGTTCCCCCCCCCTGACACTTCTTCTTTTGTCCTCCACTTGTCCAGTTTCCTCAAATGTTTTAAGGACACACTGCACACCATGCTGAGATATGCCAAGTTTTCAGCTAATAGCTCTTTGGGAATCACCTTGTTGCTGCAGAAATCCTATTTTCTGTCTGTCAAACTGTGTTTTCTTTGCTGTTTTTCATAGATGCAGCTAAAGAAATGGGAACAAATGATGTGTCTTTGTGACAAGCTGCTGGTAACAAAGAGCCTAAAGATCCAGTTTAAAATGGCTTCTTTGCTAAGTTGTCTGTTCTGTGTCGACACAACACTGGTTCATCCCTTGAGTTAGGAGCCTTTTTCCTGCCTGAATGGGTCAAAGGTCAGAGTTAAGTGGTTTAAAATGATGAGGGAAAAAGCAGAAAATGTCCAAAGAAAAACTGTGGAAGAGCTTCAGAAAGCTGCAGAACTATTGATCAGGACACTTTAAAGGTTTCAGAAAGCTGCAGAACTATTGATCAGGACACTTTAAAGGTTTCAGAAAGCTGCAGAACTATTGATCAGGACACTTTAAAGGTTTCAGAAAGCTGCAGAACTATTGATCAGGACACTTTAAAGCTTCAGAAAGCTGCAGAACTGTTGATCAGGACACTTTAAAGGTTTCAGAAAGCTGCAGAACTATTGATCAGGACACTTTAAAGGTTTCAGAAAGCTGCAGAACTGTTGATCAGGACACTTTAAAGCTTCAGAAAGCTGCAGAACTATTGATCAGGACACTTTAAAGGTTTCAGAAAGCTGCAGAACTATTGATCAGGACACTTTAAAGGTTACAGAAAGCTGCAGAACTGTTGATCAGGACACTTTAAAGGTTTCAGAAAGCTGCAGAACTATTGATCAGGACACTTTAAAGGTTTCAGAAAGCTGCAGAACTGTTGATCAGGACACTTTAAAGGTTACAGAAAGCTGCAGAACTGTTGATCAGGACACTTTAAAGGTTACAGAAAGCTGCAGAACTATTGATCAGGACACTTTAAAGGTTACAGAAAGCTGCAGAACTATTGATCAGGACACTTTAAAGGTTACAGAAAGCTGCAGAACTATTGATCAGGACACTTTAAAGGTTACAGAAAGCTGCAGAACTGTTGATCAGGACACTTTAAAGGTTTCAGAAAGCTGCAGAACTATTGATCAGGACACTTTAAAGGTTTCAGAAAGCTGCAGAACTGTTGATCAGGACACTTTAAAGGTTTCAGAAAGCTGCAGAACTATTGATCAGGACACTTTAAAGGTTTCAGAAAGCTGCAGAACTATTGATCAGGACACTTTAAAGGTTTCAGAAAGCTGCAGAACTATTGATCAGGACACTTTAAAGGTTTCAGAAAGCTGCAGAACTATTGATCAGGACACTTTAAAGGTTACAGAAAGCTGCAGAACTATTGATCAGGACACTTTAAAGGTTTCAGAAAGCTGTAGAACTATTGATCAGGACACTTTAAAGGTTTCAGAAAGCTGCAGAACTATTGATCAGGACACTTTAAAGGTTTCAGAAAGCTGCAGAACTATTGATCAGGACACTTTAAAGGTTTCAGAAAGCTGCAGAACTGTTGATCAGGACACTTTAAAGGTTTCAGAAAGCTGCAGAACTATTGATCAGGACACTTTAAAGGTTTCAGAAAGCTGTAGAACTGTTGATCAGGACACTTTAAATGTTTCAGAAAGCTGCAGAACTGTTGATCAGGACACTTTAAATGTTTCAGAAAGCTGTAGAACTGTTGATCAGGACACTTTAAATGTTTCAGAAAGCTGCAGAACTATTGATCAGGACACTTTAAAGGTTTCAGAAAGCTGCAGAACTATTGATCAGGACACTTTAAAGGTTTCAGAAAGCTGCAGAACTATTGATCAGGACACTTTAAAGGTTTCAGAAAGCTGCAGAACTATTGATCAGGACACTTTAAAGGTTACAGAAAGCTGCAGAACTATTGATCAGGACACTTTAAAGGTTTCAGAAAGCTGTAGAACTATTGATCAGGACACTTTAAAGGTTTCAGAAAGCTGCAGAACTATTGATCAGGACACTTTAAAGGTTTCAGAAAGCTGCAGAACTATTGATCAGGACACTTTAAAGGTTTCAGAAAGCTGCAGAACTATTGATCAGGACACTTTAAAGGTTACAGAAAGCTGCAGAACTATTGATCAGGACACTTTAAAGGTTTCAGAAAGCTGCAGAACTATTGATCAGGACACTTTAAAGGTTTCAGAAAGCTGCAGAACTGTTGATCAGGACACTTTAAAGGTTATAGAAAGCTGCAGAACTATTGATCAGGACACTTTAAAGGTTTCAGAAAGCTGCAGAACTATTGATCAGGACACTTTAAAGGTTTCAGAAAGCTGCAGAACTATTGATCAGGACACTTTAAAGGTTTCAGAAAGCTGCAGAACTGTTGATCAGGACACTTTAAAGGTTTCAGAAAGCTGCAGAACTGTTGATCAGGACACTTTAAAGGTTTCAGAAAGCTGCAGAACTATTGATCAGGACACTTTAAAGCTTCAGAAAGCTGCAGAACTATTGATCAGGACACTTTAAAGCTTCAGAAAGCTGCAGAACTATTGATCAGGACACTTTAAAGGTTTCAGAAAGCTGCAGAACTATTGATCAGGACACTTTAAAGGTTTCAGAAAGCTGCAGAACTATTGATCAGGACACTTTAAAGCTTCAGAAAGCTGCAGAACTGTTGATCAGGACACTTTAAAGGTTTCAGAAAGCTGCAGAACTATTGATCAGGACACTTTAAAGGTTTCAGAAAGCTGCAGAACTGTTGATCAGGACACTTTAAAGCTTCAGAAAGCTGCAGAACTATTGATCAGGACACTTTAAAGGTTTCAGAAAGCTGCAGAACTATTGATCAGGACACTTTAAAGGTTACAGAAAGCTGCAGAACTGTTGATCAGGACACTTTAAAGGTTTCAGAAAGCTGCAGAACTATTGATCAGGACACTTTAAAGGTTTCAGAAAGCTGCAGAACTGTTGATCAGGACACTTTAAAGGTTACAGAAAGCTGCAGAACTGTTGATCAGGACACTTTAAAGGTTACAGAAAGCTGCAGAACTATTGATCAGGACACTTTAAAGGTTACAGAAAGCTGCAGAACTATTGATCAGGACACTTTAAAGGTTACAGAAAGCTGCAGAACTATTGATCAGGACACTTTAAAGGTTACAGAAAGCTGCAGAACTGTTGATCAGGACACTTTAAAGGTTTCAGAAAGCTGCAGAACTATTGATCAGGACACTTTAAAGGTTTCAGAAAGCTGCAGAACTGTTGATCAGGACACTTTAAAGGTTTCAGAAAGCTGCAGAACTATTGATCAGGACACTTTAAAGGTTTCAGAAAGCTGCAGAACTATTGATCAGGACACTTTAAAGGTTTCAGAAAGCTGCAGAACTATTGATCAGGACACTTTAAAGGTTTCAGAAAGCTGCAGAACTATTGATCAGGACACTTTAAAGGTTACAGAAAGCTGCAGAACTATTGATCAGGACACTTTAAAGGTTTCAGAAAGCTGTAGAACTATTGATCAGGACACTTTAAAGGTTTCAGAAAGCTGCAGAACTATTGATCAGGACACTTTAAAGGTTTCAGAAAGCTGCAGAACTATTGATCAGGACACTTTAAAGGTTTCAGAAAGCTGCAGAACTGTTGATCAGGACACTTTAAAGGTTTCAGAAAGCTGCAGAACTATTGATCAGGACACTTTAAAGGTTTCAGAAAGCTGTAGAACTGTTGATCAGGACACTTTAAATGTTTCAGAAAGCTGCAGAACTGTTGATCAGGACACTTTAAATGTTTCAGAAAGCTGTAGAACTGTTGATCAGGACACTTTAAATGTTTCAGAAAGCTGCAGAACTATTGATCAGGACACTTTAAAGGTTTCAGAAAGCTGCAGAACTATTGATCAGGACACTTTAAAGGTTTCAGAAAGCTGCAGAACTATTGATCAGGACACTTTAAAGGTTTCAGAAAGCTGCAGAACTATTGATCAGGACACTTTAAAGGTTACAGAAAGCTGCAGAACTATTGATCAGGACACTTTAAAGGTTTCAGAAAGCTGTAGAACTATTGATCAGGACACTTTAAAGGTTTCAGAAAGCTGCAGAACTATTGATCAGGACACTTTAAAGGTTTCAGAAAGCTGCAGAACTATTGATCAGGACACTTTAAAGGTTTCAGAAAGCTGCAGAACTATTGATCAGGACACTTTAAAGGTTACAGAAAGCTGCAGAACTATTGATCAGGACACTTTAAAGGTTTCAGAAAGCTGCAGAACTATTGATCAGGACACTTTAAAGGTTTCAGAAAGCTGCAGAACTGTTGATCAGGACACTTTAAAGGTTATAGAAAGCTGCAGAACTATTGATCAGGACACTTTAAAGGTTTCAGAAAGCTGCAGAACTATTGATCAGGACACTTTAAAGGTTTCAGAAAGCTGCAGAACTATTGATCAGGACACTTTAAAGGTTTCAGAAAGCTGCAGAACTGTTGATCAGGACACTTTAAAGGTTTCAGAAAGCTGCAGAACTGTTGATCAGGACACTTTAAAGGTTTCAGAAAGCTGCAGAACTATTGATCAGGACACTTTAAAGGTTTCAGAAAGCTGCAGAACTATTGATCAGGACACTTTAAAGGTTACAGAAAGCTGCAGAACTATTGATCAGGACACTTTAAAGGTTACAGAAAGCTGCAGAACTATTGATCAGGACACTTTAAAGGTTACAGAAAGCTGCAGAACTGTTGATCAGGACACTTTAAAGGTTTCAGAAAGCTGCAGAACTATTGATCAGGACACTTTAAAGGTTTCAGAAAGCTGCAGAACTGTTGATCAGGACACTTTAAAGGTTACAGAAAGCTGCAGAACTGTTGATCAGGACACTTTAAAGGTTACAGAAAGCTGCAGAACTATTGATCAGGACACTTTAAAGGTTACAGAAAGCTGCAGAACTATTGATCAGGACACTTTAAAGGTTACAGAAAGCTGCAGAACTATTGATCAGGACACTTTAAAGGTTACAGAAAGCTGCAGAACTGTTGATCAGGACACTTTAAAGGTTTCAGAAAGCTGCAGAACTATTGATCAGGACACTTTAAAGGTTTCAGAAAGCTGCAGAACTATTGATCAGGACACTTTAAAGGTTTCAGAAAGCTGCAGAACTATTGATCAGGACACTTTAAAGGTTTCAGAAAGCTGCAGAACTATTGATCAGGACACTTTAAAGGTTTCAGAAAGCTGCAGAACTATTGATCAGGACACTTTAAAGGTTACAGAAAGCTGCAGAACTATTGATCAGGACACTTTAAAGGTTTCAGAAAGCTGCAGAACTATTGATCAGGACACTTTAAAGGTTTCAGAAAGCTGCAGAACTGTTGATCAGGACACTTTAAAGGTTATAGAAAGCTGCAGAACTATTGATCAGGACACTTTAAAGGTTTCAGAAAGCTGCAGAACTATTGATCAGGACACTTTAAAGGTTTCAGAAAGCTGCAGAACTATTGATCAGGACACTTTAAAGGTTTCAGAAAGCTGCAGAACTGTTGATCAGGACACTTTAAAGGTTTCAGAAAGCTGCAGAACTGTTGATCAGGACACTTTAAAGGTTTCAGAAAGCTGCAGAACTATTGATCAGGACACTTTAAAGGTTTCAGAAAGCTGCAGAACTATTGATCAGGACACTTTAAAGGTTACAGAAAGCTGCAGAACTATTGATCAGGACACTTTAAAGGTTTCAGAAAGCTGCAGAACTATTGATCAGGACACTTTAAAGGTTTCAGAAAGCTGCAGAACTGTTGATCAGGACACTTTAAAGGTTAAAGAAAGCTGCAGAACTGTTGATCAGGACACTTTAAAGGTTCCAGGAAAGTCTGGAAGAAATGAGGCTGGATCAGGAGTTTTAATGGTTCAGAACCAAAGCTGCAGTAGATATCTGGATCAGGACTCTGGATCAGCTCAGTCTCCACCTGAACAGCAGAATAATCTGACACTCACTCTTGTTCCATCAGTCAAACCGAAGCCACAGAAACTTTAATCACCCTCAGATTTCATAAGAAAGAGAGGAGTGAGAATGAGTGTCAGCCTAACGCTCATCATCCTGCTGAGAATACGTAATGCAGATCAATACAAGCTCTGCTAAATGGGGGGGGGGGGGCAGTCAGGGTAATTACTTTGTCCTCTGGGGGTGCATCAGTCCCACAGCCAACATCTGAATGTGGGTCAACACTAAAGATCGAGTGGCCAGTTGTTCCAGATGAGGAGGAAATGAGGTCAAACAGGGAATCTAACAGCCTGACTGTCAGTGGTAGAAAATCATTATTATGGTGCTATTCAGCATCTTATTTTAGCTTTTAAGGAGCCAATGGCCCGTATGTGTGTGCATGTGTGCACGTGCATCACTGATGTGTTTGATTTAAGTACATTTGAGCTAAAAACATGTACATGTCTCCTTTTTAAGGGAGGTTCTTCATGAAGGATGCACACTGCAACTGGTAGACATCCCAAAAATGTTACCTGCCGGTCATCTTTAAACACTGACTCAAATAAAGAAATAAAAGGACTTTTCGTGCTCATTTCATCCTAAATGACTTTACTGAAGCCAGGAATGAAACTCTTGAGCTTACAGAGCTGCTGTTGGGTTAAATGAAGGAAAGTCTCAGCAGTCTGGTGCCACATGATGCTTGTAGGCAAATATGGCGCATGAAGATGTCTTGAAACTGCAGGTTTTACATAGAATTTACATCCAATATGAGTGTTATTAAGGCATTCCTGAGTCCTATTCCTCTGTGCTGTGCACGTCCTCTGCCTGGCTGACTTTACTTCCATCATGGAAACACACCTGAGATGAATAGATATGTTACCTCTAAAACGTGTGCCAGTGAGAACAGAACCAGCTGCACAGTTTAAACGGGAGGCAGCTGCAGAATATGGACTTCTTCAGCTACCGTTTCCTCTTCGCGTTCATCACCACACGCCGCTGTTCATACTTCGTCCTTCGCATCCGGACGATACGTAACACGGCGGCGTCCATTATCGGACAGAAAAGGTAACATTCTGTAATGGCATTTGGGCAAATTTACCTGAAAATGATCAATTCCGTCGTTTCCAGCCGATTCTCCGGAGCTGCCAGGCCCCTATACCTCCCTCCGTTCTATCCGCCCACCGAAGCAGCCAAATACAGCTCCGTTGGTGTTCGGTTCCGGTTCCAAACGCTCCGACAGGGAAATAAATATCCTCCAGCAAACACAGGAAGGCCGGACGCTCCGGACCGAACCCCGAAAACGTCGTTAGTTCGGTGGTGGAGCAGTTTAAGGAGGCTGGAGGAGGACCCAACGTCGACAGACACGGGAGGGCTGCAACCGTTAAAGCGAGCGGCAATGATGGGAGGCGACTTCCGGTGACCTTTCAAAGTATCACAACAGCGGCGCCGTTTTCTATCAGCGCTTCCAAAACAGACGGGACTGTGACGGAGGTTCCGGTTGATGCTTTCAGAATAAAAGCCATTTCATCATAGAAAGTCCTGTCAGATGCTTTTTATCCACATAAAGTAGCAGACTGCTGTAGTTGGAGCTTTGAGGAGGGCATGAAAACGAAACAATGCGCGCATTTAACAACTTTGTTTCCCGCAGTTTCTCATAAGTCATGAGATACCTGGCTTCAGCCTTCAATAAGAGAAAATATAAAGCATATATGAATAAAACAATAAGAAAGAATAACTTTGAATGGTCACCTTTTCAAAAGAGTACAAGCTCCCAGCCAGTAGTGAATTAATAAATAAATACATTTTTAGATAAGTTGCCTTAGTTTTTAATTGATTTTTGTACAATTTTAGAGTAACACTATAAATCAAATCAAATGTGCTAAAACACAGTGAAAATGTTGCTAATCTGATTATTGATTCAGGTCTGACTGATAATGAACAATAATTGAACCTTTAACTCAGTTATCTCTGCGGTGTGGCGCCCCCTGCTGGATAAGAGCTGCAGATACCAGTAATACACCCTGGAGGGTGGGGTGGGGGTCTGCTGTGAAAATAAAAGTTCTCATTCTTGTTACTTTCTTTCATAACTCACTGATCAGAACAGTCATAGTTTATCAGCAGCTCAGAAACTGACAGCTCAGCTCAGCTCAGCTCAGCTCAGCTCAGCTCAGCTCAGCTCAGCTCAGCTCAGCTCAGCTCAGCTCAGCTCAGCTCAGCTCAGCGATCCTATCCAGCCGTGGTTAGCATACTTTCTGTGCTGATGCTGGAGCTCTCCACAGCAAGGATTAAAACCAAAGCTAAACTCTATCAACCTGTGGAGAGCAACGGCAGATCAGATTTCAGACATGATGACCTCATCAACACAACAAGAACTAGAAAGAGCCCCAGTAGACAGTGACTAGAGAAGGTGTTGTGGGGGGGTAGGGTGGGTCAGTGGGGGGGTGGAGGCTGGGAGAGAGGCTCTGTTTTCTACACCTTGTCTTGCATGAAGTGTCCTGCTGTGGTTATCCAACATGTGTCAATTATGAGAATGGAGTCAATAAAAAGTTGACTGCAATAAAAGAACAGTCATATGTTCCATAAGAAACGTGCATGTATGTAATTATTGATAAAACTGTTGATATACTGTATGTCCAATATTTAAGATAAGACTAGAATATTAAAGAAATCGGACATTTACAGCTGCTAAAAATTGTTGCCAATTCAACACAATCTGAAGATTTCAATCCCCTGTTAACTCATTTTTATTTTACTTTATTTTGTTATATTTAACATTTCCCCTCAGGGATTAATAAAGTATTTTAATTGGGCTGATATAATATCTAAGGCGTCATACTTGTGTTAAGCCCCATATTTCATCAAAAATCAGTCATTAGTAACTGAATCAGAGGAAGCTGGAAATAAATGTTGTCTAAGCTTAAACTTACAGTCAACTAAACTTTAGTCAGGAAAGAGTTAGTCTCTATTTCTTTTTTGGAAACTATCTCCAGTATTTCCACAGGCAGGAAGAGTTTTCCTGAGCGTGTGCAGAGTGAAAAGCTCCCTGATGTTCAGAGAACCGAGCATAAACATCCCAATGAAAGATAACTGTGATAGGAATATTTCTACACTAACCCTGCCTGGTTAAACTCTGTGATTTCATGATTTTATGTGGATAAAATGACAGAAAAGCATGAAAAAGATTATAAGATTATAGTTGTGTTTGTGAATTCAAAAAAGGAAAAAATAAATAAAATCATGTGGAAATGTGTTCAGAATCCAATATTCATTATAAATTGTGGAATCCAAGGCGCCAACACGCAGTGATGTCATCAGTGATGTCACCACATGCAAATGATATGATTAACTGTACAACCTTCATAAACTTTGGGTCAGACTCCGTATTTTTCCAGTTTGTCCTTATCTCTGATCATTTTCAATCTGCAGCCTGTTGGATCCTGTGTTTTTTCTTTAAATAAAACCTTAAACGTGTTGTTCTGATTCTGATTGTGAAAAGGTGATCTGAGTCTGAAATGTGTGACACTAACTCAGAACTTTGTGAAATCTCAAAGCTGTCAAATACTACGGAGACTTTTGACACAACAACTCTTATTTTTAAGATAAAACCTCCAAATGTTGCTTTTCAGGGTCTAATTTTGGGGTCTAATTTCCATCCCAGAAGCAGAACCAAAACCTTTGGGTTGGATGTATCCTTCTGAACTGCATGAACGTGAATTTCATTATAACTCTCTTATAACTCTGAGCATGACGCATAAGTCTACGTCAGAGCGTCAGTACGTGCTCGTCACCGTTGACCCTTGTACCAATAAAAGCAGAGTCCGATTTGTTTTGATCTATTTTCTGTGTTCTCAGAGGTTACAGCTGAGTGCTGCCCCACAGGAAGATGTCCCGAGCTGCCGAGAGACTCCAGCTGATGAGCAATCATCTTGATCGATCACCGGCTTCCATCGTATCCTTTATTTCGAGTGTTTTAAGCGAACGAAGCAGAGTTTTTTAGCCGAAAACCGCACAGCGAGCAGCGGGTAGCGGCTGGGTTAGAAACGCTGAGCTGCTGATGGGCTTCTGAGGTTATTCTGAACACTTATGTGTACAGGCTAAATGTTGGCTATCTGCTTAGAAACTGTGTTTATAGCTTTATTCAGAAGTGTATCTCTGTACCTGTTAGATGGACACAGCAGTTTAAACATAAGGTGTGTGTGTCGTTAAATTGGAGAAAAGGTCCATTTCACAGCTTGTTTTTGGCACATAAACCACCTATAACCTGATCCAGGTAAAAACCTAAATACATAGATGTGTCACATCAGGAGGGGATTATCTCTCTTCCTGAATCATTCAATAAAAAAGCGTAATTTCACCGCTTTATGGTATATAATCCCAAACCTAATTTAGTCTTTTTTTCGATCTGGTCTAAGCAGTAAAATTGCAATTGGCCCGTTTCTTTTCTTTAACATTTTATAAATAAATATAGAAATATTCAACAGATTCCAAAATGGCTTTTTCAGACTCTTTAGTATCTTATAAATGATCCAGTCCACATTTGACCTCATTATATTATTACTTTTGGTCCAAGGTGGTTTAGATGCCAAAAAAGCTAGAAAATGGCCTTTTTTTGCACTCACAATTATGAAACAAATATTTAACAAACTACATGCTTGAAATAGTCTGAATTGGCCTGGATGGTCTGGTCTAGCTTTATCTGCAGTAAAAATCTGTGTTTTCACTGTCAGTTTCTAATTCTGCTCCTTACATAAGGAAACCTTTGCACTCTGTCCGGTTTTCTGCTGTTGATTCAGCAGACAGAACATCCAAAAGTCAAGACAAATAACAGGATGTTTGGAAGAAACCCAGAAAAAGTGCAGCTACTGTTTTAGATCTGAAAATGTGTCTAAGAGCTAAAGTAAATGATACATTTCTCTCTGTGTGCCAAACATTGTTTCTTCTTCTTTGGTTTGTCCTGAACTGAGTCCAATAAGGGAGCTGCAGCGACTCATGCTCAGACCCTCGGCCCCGGTCACCCTCAGCCTCTCAGGTAGGAGGACACACTCTGAGCTTTGCTACTGTTCACTTCATGTTTTACTCCTGGCTGTTTCACAGCTGCAGATCCTTGAAAAGTATCACTCGTCCTGCTTGTTATCAGACATTTTGATTTAACTTGACTGCAACATTCACATTACCCATCCTAAGTAGCTTTTACTGGAGTTAAATGTGAGAAGTATCTTTTGGGCAGATACTCTTTTGCTACGGCTGCGCTGACCCCTGATCAGCGAGCCTTCTATGAGGAAAATGGCTTCCTTCTCATCAAGAATCTGGTGTCTGAGGAGGAAATCGAAAGGTTCAGGTGAGCATCCCAAAGTCAGTGAGTAAAAGGTTTATCCGTCTGTTGTTGGAGCCACAGACACAATAAGCGCAGAGCCTGAGTTCAGGTGCGGTCTGCCCTGGTTAGGAAGGAGTTTGAGCGGATCTGTCGGCGGGAGGTGCAGGTTCCCGGCCTGGTGGTGATGAGGGACGTCTCCATCCTGAAGTCTGAGTTTGTTCCAGATCAGAAAGCCGTCTCCAAACTGCAGGACTTCCAGGAGAGTCCCGCACTGTTCCAATACTGCTCCCTGCCTCAGGTACGCCAGTAAAGTGCAACACCTGGTTAGATAAAAGAACCAGTTATGAATGTAAAGTGAGTCAAATTAAAACTCAGATGTGGACCAGAAGATTAGATTCACTCTGAAGAACTGAGTAGAAAAAGCAAAGAAGAGATCACTGTTGTGTTATTTAGAAAAGGTAAAACATGTCATTTATTTCAATAGGAATTGATTATCTTCTTCTCAGATTCTCTTTTTTATATCTTTCTTTCAGAATGACAACAACAATAATAGCATAAGACAAAAATACACAAACTGTTCCCTCTTTTCCTTTACTAACCCACCTGTCATGTAAGTATCTAAATTTGATGTCTAATTCTTAGTTTAGTGCTAATTTAATTATCTGAATTGTCTAATTTATTTCTAATTTTGTATTTTTAATCCTAGTTTTACTGACAGGTGGTTAGGAGTGTAATAATAAAGCACTTCTGCATTAACGGGAGATAACTCTCCTACGGGTTAGGATTACGCTTTTCACCACGACTGTTTACATCGACTCTTTCTTCTTTCCTGCATCTCACACACACAGAGACACACAGTTTTTTAGTTACAGGGCTACTTTGTGACGGAGTATTGCCTAGGTGTCCGTCTGCCTAGGTGTCCGTCTGCCTAGCTGTCCGTCTGCCTAGCTGTCCGTCTGCCTAGCTGTCCGTCTGCCTAGCTGTCCGTCTGCCTAGGTGTCCGTCTGCCTAGCTGTCCGTCTGCCTAGGTGTCCGTCTGCCTAGCTGTCCGTCTGCCTAGGTGTCCGTCTGTCTAGCTGTCCGTCTCTGAGAGTGAGGGCACTAACCCTAACCCACACACAGCCTTTTATATCAGGGGACAGTTGTTATGGTTACACTTAAAAAATATATGAATGTATTTATTTCTCAAATTCATTATTATTTACTCATTTAAATCATGTAACCTAAATATAAATTACGTAATGTCAAAAAGATTATTATTTATTTATTTGATATGTCCGGTAACCAGGGGTTACAAAAGCCTGTTCAGACCCTGTTTAGACCCTGTTTAGACCCTGTTTAGACCCTGTTCAGACCCTGTTTAGACCCTGTTCAGACCCTGTTTAGACCCTGTTCAGACCCTGTTTAGACCCTGTTCAGACCCTGTTCAGACCCCGTTCAGACCCCGTTCAGACCCTGTTCAGACCCTGTTCAGACCCTGTTTAAACCCTGTTTAGACCCTGTTCAGACCCTGTTTAGACCCTGTTTAGACCCTGTTTAGACCCTGTTTAGACCCTGTTCAGACCCTGTTCAGACCCTGTTCAGACCCTGTTTAGACCCTGTTCAGACCCTGTTTAGACCCTGTTCAGACCCTGTTCAGACCCCGTTCAGACCCTGTTCAGACCCTGTTCAGACCCTGTTCAGACCCTGTTTAAACCCTGTTTAGACCCTGTTCAGACCCTGTTTAGACCCTGTTTAGACCCTGTTTAGACCCTGTTTAGACCCTGTTCAGACCCTGTTCAGACCCTGTTTAGACCCTGTTCAGACCCTGTTCAGACCCTGTTCAGACCCTGTTTAGACCCTGTTCAGACCCTGTTTAGACCCTGTTCAGACCCTGTTCAGACCCCGTTCAGACCCTGTTCAGACCCTGTTCAGACCCTGTTCAGACCCTGTTTAAACCCTGTTTAGACCCTGTTCAGACCCTGTTTAGACCCTGTTTAGACCCTGTTTAGACCCTGTTCAGACCCTGTTCAGACCCTGTTTAGACCCTGTTCAGACCCTGTTCAGACCCTGTTCAGACCCTGTTTAAACCCTGTTTAGACCCTGTTCAGACCCTGTTTAGACCCTGTTTAGACCCTGTTTAGACCCTGTTTAGACCCTGTTCAGACCCTGTTCAGACCCTGTTCAGACCCTGTTTAGACCCTGTTCAGACCCTGTTTAGACCCTGTTTAGACCCTGTTTAGACCCTGTTTAGACCCTGTTCAGACCCTGTTCAGACCCTGTTTAGACCCTGTTCAGACCCTGTTCAGACCCTGTTCAGACCCTGTTCAGACCCTGTTCAGACCCTGTTTAGACCCTGTTCAGACCCTGTTTAGACCCTGTTTAGACCCTGTTTAGACCCTGTTCAGACCCTGTTCAGACCCTGTTCAGACCCTGTTTAGACCCTGTTCAGACCCTGTTCAGACCCTGTTCAGACCCTGTTTAGACCCCGTTCAGACCCTGTTCAGACCCCGTTCAGACCCTGTTCAGACCCTGTTCAGACCCTGTTCAGACCCTGTTCAGACCCTGTTCAGACCCTGTTCAGACCCTGTTCAGACCCTGTTCAGACCCTGTTTAGACCCTGTTCAGACCCTGTTTAGACCCTGTTCAGACCCTGTTCAGACCCTGTTTAGACCCTGTTCAGACCCTGTTCAGACCCTGTTCAGACCCTGTTTAGACCCTGTTCAGACCCTGTTTAGACCCTGTTTAGACCCTGTTTAGACCCTGTTTAGACCCTGTTCAGACCCTGTTCAGACCCTGTTCAGACCCTGTTTAGACCCTGTTCAGACCCTGTTTAGACCCTGTTCAGACCCTGTTCAGACCCTGTTCAGACCCTGTTCAGACCCTGTTCACACCCTGTTCAGACCCTGTTCAGACCCTGTTCAGACCCTGTTTAGACCCTGTTTAGACCCTGTTTAGACCCTGTTCAGACCCTGTTCAGACCCTGTTTAGACCCTGTTCAGACCCTGTTTAGACCCTGTTCAGACCCTGTTCAGACCCTGTTTAGACCCTGTTTAGACCCTGTTTAGACCCTGTTTAGACCCTGTTCAGACCCTGTTTAGACCCTGTTCAGACCCTGTTCAGACCCTGTTCAGACCCTGTTCAGACCCTGTTCAGACCCTGTTCACACCCTGTTCAGACCCTGTTCAGACCCTGTTCAGACCCTGTTCAGACCCTGTTTAGACCCTGTTTAGACCCTGTTTAGACCCTGTTCAGACCCTGTTCAGACCCTGTTCAGACCCTGTTTAGACCCTGTTCAGACCCTGTTTAGACCCTGTTCAGACCCTGTTCAGACCCTGTTCAGACCCTGTTCAGACCCTGTTTAGACCCTGTTCAGACCCTGTTTAGACCCTGTTCAGACCCTGTTCAGACCCTGTTCAGACCCTGTTCAGACCCTGTTTAGACCCTGTTTAGACCCTGTTCAGACCCTGTTTAGACCCTGTTCAGACCCTGTTTAGACCCTGTTCAGACCCTGTTTAGACCCTGTTCAGACCCTGTTTAGACCCTGTTTAGACCCTGTTCAGACCCTGTTCAGACCCTGTTTAGACCCTGTTCAGACCCTGTTTAGACCCTGTTTAGACCCTGTTTAGACCCTGTTTAGACCCTGTTCAGACCCTGTTCAGACCCTGTTCAGACCCTGTTCAGACCCTGTTCAGACCCTGTTTAGACCCTGTTCAGACCCTGTTTAGACCCTGTTCAGACCCTGTTCAGACCCTGTTTAGACCCTGTTTAGACCCTGTTCAGACCCTGTTCAGACCCTGTTCAGACCCTGTTTAGACCCTGTTCAGACCCTGTTCAGACCCCGTTCAGACCCTGTTCAGACCCTGTTTAGACCCTGTTCAGACCCTGTTTAGACCCTGTTCAGAGCCTGTTCAGACCCCGTTTAGACCCTGTTCAGACCCTGTTCAGACCCTGTTCAGACCCTGTTTAGACCCTGTTTAGACCCTGTTCAGACCCTGTTTAGACCCTGTTCAGACCCTGTTTAGACCCTGTTCAGACCCTGTTTAGACCCTGTTCAGACCCTGTTTAGACCCTGTTCAGACCCTGTTCAGACCCTGTTCAGACCCTGTTCAGACCCTGTTCAGACCCTGTTCAGACCCTGTTTAGACCCCGTTCAGACCCTGTTCAGACCCCGTTCAGACCCTGTTCAGACCCTGTTTAGACCCTGTTCAGACCCTGTTCAGACCCTGTTCAGACCCTGTTCAGACCCTGTTCAGACCCCGTTCAGACCCTGTTCAGACCCTGTTTAGACCCTGTTCAGACCCTGTTTAGACCCTGTTCAGAGCCTGTTCAGACCCCGTTTAGACCCTGTTCAGACCCTGTTCAGACCCTGTTCAGACCCTGTTTAGACCCTGTTTAGACCCTGTTCAGACCCTGTTCAGACCCTGTTCAGACCCCGTTCAGACCCCGTTCAGACCCTGTTCAGACCCTGTTCAGACCCTGTTTAAACCCTGTTTAGACCCTGTTCAGACCCTGTTTAGACCCTGTTTAGACCCTGTTTAGACCCTGTTTAGACCCTGTTCAGACCCTGTTCAGACCCTGTTCAGACCCCGTTTAGACCACGTTCAGACCCTGTTTAGACCCTGTTCAGACCCTGTTTAGACCCCGTTTAGACCACGTTCAGACCCTGTTTAGACCCTGTTCAGACCCTGTTCAGACCCTGTTCAGACCCTGTTTAGACCCTGTTCAGACCCTGTTCAGACCCCGTTTAGACCCCGTTTAGACCCTGTTCAGACCCTGTTCAGACCCTGTTCAGACCCCGTTTAGACCCTGTTCAGACCCTGTTTAGACCCCGTTTAGACCACGTTCAGACCCTGTTTAGACCCTGTTCAGACCCTGTTCAGACCCCGTTTAGACCCCGTTTAGACCCTGTTCAGACCCTGTTCAGACCCTGTTTAGACCCCGTTTAGACCCTGTTTAGACCCTGTTTAGACCCCGTTTAGACCCTGTTTAGACCCTGTTTAGACCCTGTTTAGACCCCGTTTAGACCCTGTTTAGACCCTGTTCAGACCCTGTTCAGACCCTGTTCAGACCCCGTTTAGACCCCGTTTAGACCCTGTTCAGACCCTGTTCAGACCCTGTTCAGACCCTGTTCAGACCCTGTTTAGACCCTGTTCAGACCCTGTTCAGACCCTGTTCAGACCCTGTTTAGACCCCGTTTAGACCACGTTCAGACCCTGTTTAGACCCTGTTCAGACCCTGTTCAGACCCCGTTTAGACCCTGTTCAGACCCTGTTTAGACCCCGTTTAGACCACGTTCAGACCCTGTTTAGACCCTGTTCAGACCCTGTTCAGACCCTGTTTAGACCCTGTTCAGACACCGTTTAGACCCTGTTTAGACCCTGTTCAGACCCTGTTCAGACCCTGTTCAGACCCTGTTCAGACCCTGTTTAGACCCTGTTCAGACCCTGTTCAGACCCTGTTCAGACCCTGTTCAGACCCTGTTCAAACCCTGTTCAGACCCTGTTTAGACCCTGTTTAAACCCTGTTCAGACCCTGTTCAGACCCTGTTCAGACCCTGTTCAGACCCTGTTTAGACCCTGTTCAGACCCTGTTCAGACCCTGTTCAGACCCTGTTCAGACCCTGTTCAGACCCTGTTTAGACCCTGTTTAGACCCTGTTCAGACCCTGTTTAGACCCTGTTCAGACCCTGTTTAGACCCTGTTCAGACCCTGTTCAGACCCCGTTTAGACCCTGTTCAGACCCTGTTCAGACCCTGTTTAGACCCTGTTCAGACCCTGTTTAGACCCTGTTCAAACCCTGTTCAGACCCTGTTCAGACCCTGTTCAGACCCTGTTCAGACCCTGTTCAAACCCTGTTCAGACCCTGTTTAGACCCTGTTCAGACCCTGTTCAGACCCCGTTTAGACCCTGTTCAGACCCTGTTTAGACCCCGTTTAGACCACGTTCAGACCCTGTTTAGACCCTGTTCAGACCCTGTTCAGACCCTGTTTAGACCCTGTTCAGACACCGTTTAGACCCTGTTTAGACCCTGTTCAGACCCTGTTCAGACCCTGTTCAGACCCTGTTCAGACCCTGTTTAGACCCTGTTCAGACCCTGTTCAGACCCTGTTCAGACCCTGTTCAGACCCTGTTCAGACCCTGTTCAAACCCTGTTCAGACCCTGTTTAGACCCTGTTTAAACCCTGTTCAGACCCTGTTCAGACCCTGTTCAGACCCTGTTCAGACCCTGTTTAGACCCTGTTCAGACCCTGTTCAGACCCTGTTCAGACCCTGTTCAGACCCTGTTCAGACCCTGTTTAGACCCTGTTTAGACCCTGTTCAGACCCTGTTTAGACCCTGTTCAGACCCTGTTTAGACCCTGTTTAGACCCTGTTCAGACCCTGTTCAGACCCCGTTTAGACCCTGTTCAGACCCTGTTCAGACCCTGTTTAGACCCTGTTCAGACCCTGTTTAGACCCTGTTCAGACCCTGTTTAGACCCTGTGTGACACGGCCTGCAGCAGCTCTCATTGGGTCTGTTTTTGTGTCAGATCCTGAAGTACGTGGAGTGTTTCACTGGACCCAACGTCATGGCCATGCACACCATGCTGATCAACAAGCCTCCTGATGCAGGTAACATCTGTAACATCTGGCTGCTTCTCTGACTACGTCCCGCAGGTCGCTTACAGCGGCCAACATTTTCATCTTCATCAGGAGTTTGAGGCAGACTGTTGCTGTGTTCATTATTCTCAGCTTATTATTAACCATCCAACTTAAAGCTTTGGTTAGATGACAAAAACTGCAGTTTAACATTTTAATACAAAGACTGAATTCATTTAACTTTAAAAAGCAGAGCTGGTTTTCTGTTTTATCTGACAGAACCAAAAACATGTAGAAGAAGAAGAACACATACAGGTGATGTGAAAGTAAAGCTGAACATGGACCAACACCTCAGCTGTAGCTCACATAGATCAATGTAGAAATAAATCTGCATGGTTTCATATTTTTTTGTTAAATGTGTGACACAATAAATATTCCTCCAAAAAAAAATGTTATTAATCAGGTTTAGATGATGATTTAAGTTTATTTAAACCCATTTTAGCACCAACAGCAGCAGGATGGGTCAACATTCATTAATTATTCATAAGTAGCCTCATTATTTCTGATCATATTTCTTATTAAGGATCAGTCTGGATCTTTTTTTAAAGACGCACTTCCTGGTTCTCTGACTAAAATCTCTGTTTCCTCCTGGAATCAGGGTATGATTTCTTCTTTGTCTATTCACAATTTTTGGATGGATACTGTCGTTCCTTCCTAAATTCACGACTTTACCTGGAGAAAGTTACTCAGAGACTCTGTTTTCTCAGCTTCTGACCGGTTACCTGTCGGTCAAACCCTCGGACGCAGGCTCAGGCTCAGTTTCAGATCAAGAGTGTTTATTAATAAACAACAGCAGGTCGAGGATCTGCAGACAGAGCAAACCAAAGGGCTGTGAAACACCTGAAGCCCTCTCCTCTGCAACTATGGTGGAGGAGAGTGCAGCTATGAAAATGAACAAAAACCTCTCCACTCTGGGAGGAAGACTTAGGGCTGTGGAACGATATCAAATAAAACTCACGCTCTCTCACTGAGACGCTCTCTCAAAAACAGAGGCACTAGAAATCTTAAACAGTTAACTAAAGGACTAAACTAAACTAAAAAGATCTTAAAGAACAAAACAATTCGCTCCACTAACGGAGGTTTCCATGAAACATCAAAATCTCTCCAAACGGGAGGAAACCAGGCTGTGAAATAAACTGAAGCTATGGAATGAATTACAAAAGATACTCCTCTTCTTCTGTGGCTGCGGCTCAAAGGACGCTAGAGTGAGGCTCGTGATAGGAGGCAACAAACTGGCACAAGACCAGGGAGACGCAGACTATCTGAGCACAAGAGGAGCCGCGGGGAACAGGTGGAAACACTCTGGAATCAGGGAAGACAATCAGACGCTTTACACAGGAGGAAGGGCCTGAAACTAGAGGGAAGTTAGTGTTTCAAAATAAAACAGGAAATGAGGAGACAAGACATGAATCAAAGCATAAATCGTGACACTGTCCAGGTGAACCCTGGGATAGGCTCCAGCCCCCGCAACCTCAACTGGAGGAAGTGGCTATGGACAATGGGTGGATGGTTTATTTCTGCTCTTCAAGTCAAAGTAAAACGCTGAAGAAAAACAAAACTAATTAAACCCTTTTTTTTTAACTCAATGATCTTGTTTTTATGTTTTTATTCGGACAAAAAATGAATGAATGTATGAATAAAAGCTCTGTTGAATCCACTTTTTTGTTTTAAACAAAGAAATAAAAGAACACAATACTTGCCTTTTATTCTGTTTGGCTTCAAAGAAACAAAGAGTCTAACCTGAGGGGAAGACTTCCTGCATAACTCAGCTGCTGTTTCCAGTCTGAGCCGCTGGATCATTACTTCCCTTTATTGTTTATCCGGCTCCTCAGTTCAGTTTGATTTGTGGAGCACCATCACAGCATTATTATTTCAGAACAGATATGAAATCATACCTCAGATATTCCCAGAAATGAGAAAGAAGTCTCTGTTTTCCTCTTGTGGAACAACAACTTCTTCTACCTCCCTATAACCAGAAAAAACAGGACAGAAGCAGCCCAGCAGCGACCTCCGAGGAACGCAGTTATTTAACTTCCTCGCCGGAACATCAAGATTCGAGTTGCGGTGGCTGCCATTTTGCTTCTTTTGGGAATCAGCTTTATGAGCCAAACTGAAATAAAAAAGTACCACATTTCTTAGAACTTCTTCCCCTGAGTCTTTGTGTCTTCAGTCAGAATCAAAGCGATTTCTGGACAAACAACATTCCCCTTTGGACCTTTCTTCAGACCGGCACCAGGTGTCATGTGATGTGTGTCACGTCTTCTGTTGTTCCAGGAAATAAGACGTCTCGCCACCCGATGCACCAAGACCTGCACTACTTCCCGTTCCGACCGTCCGACCGCATTGTTTGCGCCTGGACGGCGATGGAGAAGGTGAACAGGCAGAACGGCTGCCTGGTCGTGCTGCCTGGAACACACCAGGGCACCCTGCTGGAGCACGACTATCCTGAATGGGAGGTACGCAAACGCACACGCACACGCACACGCACGCACGGATAGTTAAAGACTGCGTGTGTCCTCAGGGCGGGGTGAACAAGATGTACCACGGCGTGAGAGACTACGACCCGAAGCAGCCCCGCGTGTACATGGAGATGGAAAAGGGCGACACGGTCTTCTTCCACCCGCTGCTCATCCACGGCTCGGGCATGAATCAGACACAGGGCTTCCGCAAGGTACCACATTTCCCAGAATGCACCTGCTCCGCCCACAGCTGCGTTAAGCTTTAAGTGAGCAAAGACCCAAAGATACAGTCCCAAAACGAACTGTGTTCCCCTTCTGTCAAGCTTTGCCTCATGAGATGAGACACAGTTTTACAGATGTTCACAGACAGCAGAAACACAGTTTTACAGATGTTCACAGACGGCAGAAACACAGTTTTACAGATGTTCACAGACGGCAGAAACACAGTTTTACAGATGTTCACAGACAGCAGAAACACAGTTTTACAGATGTTCACAGACAGCAGAAACACAGTTTTACAGATGTTCACAGACAGCAGAAACACAGTTGTACAGATGTTCACGGACAGCAGAAACACAGTTGTACAGATGTTCACAGACAGCAGAAACACAGTTGTACAGATGTTCACAGACAGCAGAAACACAGTTTTACAGATGTTCACAGACAGCAGAAACACAGTTTTACAGATGTTCACAGACAGCAGAAACACAGTTTTACAGATGTTCACGGACAGCAGAAACACAGTTGTACAGATGTTCACAGACAGCAGAAACACAGTTTTACAGATGTTCACAGACAGCAGAAACACAGTTGTACAGATGTTCACAGACAGCAGAAACACAGTTTTACAGATGTTCACAGACAGCAGAAACACAGTTTTACAGATGTTCACAGACAGCAGAAACACAGTTTTACAGATGTTCACAGACAGCAGAAACACAGTTGTACAGATGTTCACAGACAGCAGAAACACAGTTTTACAGATGTTCACAGACAGCAGAAACACAGTTTTACAGATGTTCACGGACAGCAGAAACACAGTTTTACAGATGTTCACAGACAGCAGAAACACAGTTTTACAGATGTTCACGGACAGCAGAAACACAGTTTTACAGATGTTCACAGACAGCAGAAACACAGTTTTACAGATGTTCACGGACAGCAGAAACACAGTTTTACAGATGTTCACAGACAGCAGAAACACAGTTTTACAGATGTTCACAGACAGCAGAAACACAGTTTTACAGATGTTCACAGACAGCAGAAACACAGTTTTACAGATGTTCACGGACAGCAGAAACACAGTTGTACAGATGTTCACAGACAGCAGAAACACAGTTGTACAGATGTTCACAGACAGCAGAAACACAGTTTTACAGATGTTCACAGACGGCAGAAACACAGTTTTACAGATGTTCACAGACGGCAGAAACACAGTTTTACAGATGTTCACAGACGGCAGAAACACAGTTTTACAGATGTTCACAGACGGCAGAAACACAGTTTTACAGATGTTCACAGACGGCAGAAACACAGTTTTACAGATGTTCACAGACGGCAGAAACACAGTTGTACAGATGTTCACAGACAGCAGAAACACAGTTTTACAGATGTTCACAGACAGCAGAAACACAGTTTTACAGATGTTCACAGACAGCAGAAACACAGTTGTACAGATGTTCACAGACAGCAGAAACACAGTTGTACAGATGTTCACAGACAGCAGAAACACAGTTTTACAGATGTTCACAGACAGCAGAAACAGTTGTACAGATGTTCACAGACAGCAGAAACACAGTTTTACAGATGTTCACAGACGGCAGAAACACAGTTTTACAGATGTTCACAGACGGCAGAAACACAGTTGTACAGATGTTCACAGACGGCAGAAACACAGTTTTACAGATGTTCACAGACGGCAGAAACACAGTTTTACAGATGTTCACAGACGGCAGAAACACAGTTTTACAGATGTTCACGGACAGCAGAAACACAGTTTTACAGATGTTCACAGACAGCAGAAACACAGTTTTACAGATGTTCACAGACAGCAGAAACACAGTTTTACAGATGTTCACAGACAGCAGAAACACAGTTTTACAGATGTTCACAGACAGCAGAAACACAGTTGTACAGATGTTCACAGACAGCAGAAACACAGTTTTACAGATGTTCACAGACGGCAGAAACACAGTTGTACAGATGTTCACAGACGGCAGAAACACAGTTTTACAGATGTTCACAGACGGCAGAAACACAGTTTTACAGATGTTCACAGACGGCAGAAACACAGTTTTACAGATGTTCACAGACGGCAGAAACACAGTTTTACAGATGTTCACAGACGGCAGAAACACAGTTTTACAGATGTTCACAGACGGCAGAAACACAGTTTTACAGATGTTCACAGACGGCAGAAACACAGTTTTACAGATGTTCACAGACGGCAGAAACACAGTTTTACAGATGTTCACAGACAGCAGAAACACAGTTGTACAGATGTTCACAGACAGCAGAAACACAGTTTTACAGATGTTCACAGACGGCAGAAACACAGTTTTACAGATGTTCACAGACGGCAGAAACACAGTTGTACAGATGTTCACAGACAGCAGAAACACAGTTGTACAGATGTTCACAGACAGCAGAAACACAGTTTTACAGATGTTCACAGACGGCAGAAACACAGTTGTACAGATGTTCACAGACGGCAGAAACACAGTTTTACAGATGTTCACAGACGGCAGAAACACAGTTGTACAGATGTTCACAGACGGCAGAAACACAGATGTTCACAGACAGCAGAAACACAGTTTTACAGATGTTCACAGACAGCAGAAACAGTTTTACAGATGTTCACAGACAGCAGAAACACAGTTTTACAGATGTTCACAGACAGCAGAAACACAGTTGTACAGATGTTCACAGACAGCAGAAACACAGTTGTACAGATGTTCACAAACAGCAGAAACACAGTTTTACAGATGTTCACAGACGGCAGAAACACAGTTTTACAGATGTTCACAGACGGCAGAAACACAGTTTTACAGATGTTCACAGACGGCAGAAACACAGTTGTACAGATGTTCACAGACGGCAGAAACACAGTTGTACAGATGTTCACAGACGGCAGAAACACAGTTGTACAGATGTTCACAGACGGCAGAAACACAGTTGTACAGATGTTCACAGACAGCAGAAACACAGTTTTACAGATGTTCACAGACAGCAGAAACACAGTTGTACAGATGTTCACAGACAGCAGAAACACAGTTTTACAGATGTTCACAGACAGCAGAAACACAGTTTTACAGATGTTCACAGACAGCAGAAACACAGTTTTACAGATGTTCACAGACAGCAGAAACACAGTTTTACAGATGTTCACAGACAGCAGAAACACAGTTTTACAGATGTTCACAGACGGCAGAAACACAGTTGTACAGATGTTCACAGACGGCAGAAACACAGTTTTACAGATGTTCACAGACGGCAGAAACACAGTTTTACAGATGTTCACAGACGGCAGAAACACAGTTGTACAGATGTTCACAGACAGCAGAAACACAGTTGTACAGATGTTCACAGACAGCAGAAACACAGTTGTACAGATGTTCACAGACAGCAGAAACACAGTTTTACAGATGTTCACAGACAGCAGAAACACAGTTGTACAGATGTTCACAGACGGCAGAAACACAGTTTTACAGATGTTCACAGACGGCAGAAACACAGTTGTACAGATGTTCACAGACAGCAGAAACACAGATGTTCACAGACAGCAGAAACACAGTTTTACAGATGTTCACAGACAGCAGAAACAGTTTTACAGATGTTCACAGACAGCAGAAACACAGTTTTACAGATGTTCACAGACAGCAGAAACACAGTTTTACAGATGTTCACAGACGGCAGAAACACAGTTGTACAGATGTTCACAGACGGCAGAAACACAGTTGTACAGATGTTCACAGACGGCAGAAACACAGTTGTACAGATGTTCACAGACGGCAGAAACACAGTTGTACAGATGTTCACAGACGGCAGAAACACAGTTGTACAGATGTTCACAGACGGCAGAAACACAGTTTTACAGATGTTCACAGACGGCAGAAACACAGTTGTACAGATGTTCACAGACGGCAGAAACACAGTTTTACAGATGTTCACAGACGGCAGAAACACAGTTTTACAGATGTTCACAGACGGCAGAAACACAGTTTTACAGATGTTCACAGACGGCAGAAACACAGTTTTACAGATGTTCACAGACGGCAGAAACACAGTTTTACAGATGTTCACAGACGGCAGAAACACAGTTTTACAGATGTTCACAGACGGCAGAAACACAGTTTTACAGATGTTCACAGACGGCAGAAACACAGTTTTACAGATGTTCACAGACGGCAGAAACACAGTTGTACAGATGTTCACAGACGGCAGAAACACAGTTGTACAGATGTTCACAGACGGCAGAAACACAGTTTTACAGATGTTCACAGACGGCAGAAACACAGTTGTACAGATGTTCACAGACGGCAGAAACACAGTTGTACAGATGTTCACAGACGGCAGAAACACAGTTGTACAGATGTTCACAGACGGCAGAAACACAGTTTTACAGATGTTCACAGACGGCAGAAACACAGTTTTACAGATGTTCACAGACGGCAGAAACACAGTTGTACAGATGTTCACAGACGGCAGAAACACAGTTGTACAGATGTTCACAGACGGCAGAAACACAGTTTTACAGATGTTCACAGACGGCAGAAACACAGTTTTACAGATGTTCACAGACGGCAGAAACACAGTTTTACAGATGTTCACAGACGGCAGAAACACAGTTTTACAGATGTTCACAGACGGCAGAAACACAGTTTTACAGATGTTCACAGACGGCAGAAACACAGTTTTACAGATGTTCACAGACGGCAGAAACACAGTTTTACAGATGTTCACAGACGGCAGAAACACAGTTTTACAGATGTTCACAGACGGCAGAAACACAGTTTTACAGATGTTCACAGACGGCAGAAACACAGTTTTACAGATGTTCACAGACGGCAGAAACACAGTTGTACAGATGTTCACAGACGGCAGAAACACAGTTGTACAGATGTTCACAGACGGCAGAAACACAGTTGTACAGATGTTCACAGACGGCAGAAACACAGTTGTACAGATGTTCACAGACGGCAGAAACACAGTTGTACAGATGTTCACAGACGGCAGAAACACAGTTGTACAGATGTTCACAGACGGCAGAAACACAGTTGTACAGATGTTCACAGACGGCAGAAACACAGTTGTACAGATGTTCACGGACGGCAGAAACACAGTTGTACAGATGTTCACGGACGGCAGAAACACAGTTGTACAGATGTTCACGGACGGCAGAAACACAGTTGTACAGATGTTCACGGACGGCAGAAACACAGTTTTACAGATGTTCACGGACGGCAGAAACACAGTTTTACAGATGTTCACGGACGGCAGAAACACAGTTTTACAGATGTTCACAGACGGCAGAAACACAGTTTTACAGATGTTCACAGACGGCAGAAACACAGTTTTACAGATGTTCACAGACGGCAGAAACACAGTTGTACAGATGTTCACAGACGGCAGAAACACAGTTGTACAGATGTTCACAGACGGCAGAAACACAGTTTTACAGATGTTCACAGACGGCAGAAACACAGTTTTACAGATGTTCACAGACGGCAGAAACACAGTTTTACAGATGTTCACAGACGGCAGAAACACAGTTGTACAGATGTTCACGGACGGCAGAAACACAGTTGTACAGATGTTCACGGACAGCAGAAACACAGTTTTACAGATGTTCACAGACAGCAGAAACACAGTTTTACAGATGTTCACGGACAGCAGAAACACAGTTTTACAGATGTTCACAGACAGCAGAAACACAGTTTTACAGATGTTCACAGACAGCAGAAACACAGTTTTACAGATGTTCACAGACAGCAGAAACACAGTTTTACAGATGTTCACAGACAGCAGAAACACAGTTTTACAGATGTTCACAGACAGCAGAAACACAGTTTTACAGATGTTCACAGACAGCAGAAACACAGTTTTACAGATGTTCACAGACAGCAGAAACACAGTTTTACAGCAGAAACACAGTTTTACAGATGTTCACAGACGGCAGAATAAAAACAGTTTGACTTTGTACTGATACCAGTTAATGACATTATTTTACATTCCCCCACAGTGGGAATTTACTCTGTTACCTCGGGCTGTAAAGTCCTAGTCGACTGGTCGTCTTATTGGTAAAAACGTTCTTGGTTGACCAAAATTCTGATTGGTCGATTTTTTTTAATTAAATTTTTTTTTTGCCCTGTTAATTTCATACAGACTATGGTTAATTTCATCAGGAAGAAAGTACCAGGTGCTAATGGGGTGTTTTCAGAGCACAGCTGTTTCACAGGTAACAGTCTAGTTTTCACTATGAGGTCTGGACTTTAGTCCTGACTGAAATGCTGTGGTGGGACCTTAAGAGAGCTGTGCAGAAACCAAAGCTGCAAACCTCAATGAGCTGAAGCTGCAGGAGAGAAGAGGGCCGAGATTCCTCCAGAACCAGGAGAGAGACTGAGAACGTCCCACAGGAAACCATCACTGCAGCTCACTGCTGCTGAAGCTGCTGGATCAGGGTTCACTTAGTTTCTCACTCACTGCTGCTGAAGCTGCTGGATCAGGGTTCACTTAGTTTCTCACTCACTGCTGCTGAAGCTGCTGGATCAGGGGTTCACTTAGTTTTACTCACTGCTGCTGAAGCTGCTGGATCAGGGGTTCACTTAGTTTTACACACTGCTGCTGAAGCTGCTGGATCAGGGGTTCACTTAGTTTTACACTCACTGCTGCTGAAGCTGCTGGATCCGGGGTTCACTTAGTTTCTCACACACTGCTTCTGTTAAGTGTCCCACTTTTCACATGCTGGTGTCACAGGGACAGTAACAGTTTCTGCCAGCAGATGGCAGAGTTGTACCACTTAGTGGGACGTGAACTCCTGCTATAAGACACCTTTAGAGTGAAATCAGGCGAGTGATTACCAGGAGATGATGGAGATGATGGACAGACAGACTGATGGACAGACTGAAGGACAGACTGACTGACTGACTGACTGATGGACAGACTGACGGACGGACAGGTGGGCTATTAGGAAACCAGGTGTTTGAACACTGAAGGCTAACATTGAGACAGGACCTTAGCAACAGAAATCATTGAGACATGAACAAAAGGCAAGAGTTGCACCTTTCAGCTACAGGGCTACAACTCAGAGTGCTTCACATGATGCTGCAGAACACAGTGACAGAGGCAGAATAAACATAAACAAGACCCAAAAAAAGACCTAAAACGGTCATTAAAACCTTGATAAATACTCTCATAAAATGCGTCTGTAAACAAACGAGTCTTTAACCAAAAGAACTGCGAGTTTCAGCATTTCTCTGGAAGTTTGTTCCACATATTTGGAGCATAAGAACTAAAAGCTGCTTCTCCCTGTTTGGCTCTGACTCTGGGGAGCAAAAGGACACCAAAACACAAAAGCTAGAGCAGTGAGGATAGATAGATGAACCTGTGAGAAGCAGGAGGCTAAAACACAAAGAATAACCCAGAAACTGATTTCTAAAATGCTGAGGTTTTCTGCTGGCCGAGCAGCTCTTTACTCACTTGTCTTCTCTTTGGTTGTGACCCGGCTGCCGTGCTCAGGCCATCTCCTGCCACTACGCCAGCAGCGACTGTTATTACATCGATGTGAAGGGAACCACGCAGGAGAACATCGAGAACGAGGTGAAGGAGATCGCAGAGAGGAAGTTCGGCGTGGAGGGAATCACCTTCAAGGTCAGACACCTTCAGTCCTTCAGTTACCGTTTCCATGTGAAGCTGCAGGACTGCAGGTTTCAGTCAGATCAGACACCTTCAGTCCTTCAGTTACCGTTTCCATGTGAAGCTGCAGGACTGCAGGTTTCAGTCAGATCAGACACCTTCAGTCCTTCAGTTACCGTTTCCATGTGAAGCTGCAGGACTGCAGGTTTCAGTCAGATCAGACACCTTCAGTCCTTCAGTTACCGTTTCCATGTGAAGCTGCAGGACTGCAGGTTTCAGTCAGATCAGACACCTTCAGTCCTTCTGTTACCGTTTCCATGTGAAGCTGCAGGACTGCAGGTTTCAGTCAGATCAGACACCTTCAGTCCTTCAGTTACCGTTTCCATGTGAAGCTGCAGGACTGCAGGTTTCAGTCAGATCAGACACCTTCAGTCCTTCAGTTACCGTTTCCATGTGAAGCTGCAGGACTGCAGGTTTCAGTCAGATCAGACACCTTCAGTCCTTCAGTTACCGTTTCCATGTGAAGCTGCAGGACTGCAGGTTTCAGTCAGATCAGACACCTTCAGTCCTTCAGTTACCGTTTCCATGTGAAGCTGCAGGACTGCAGGTTTCAGTCAGATCAGACACCTTCAGTCCTTCAGTTACCGTTTCCATGTGAAGCTGCAGGACTGCAGGTTTCAGTCAGATCAGACACCTTCAGTCCTTCTGTTACCGTTTCCATGTGAAGCTGCAACATGCCATCAAGAACAATTTCTCTGTAAATGTGATTAAAATCCTGAGTTTTCGACATTAAACTGTGGAATATTAGTTCTGACGGTTTATCTGTCTCCACAGGACACCTGGGCCATCCGAGGCCGCCTGGTGCAGGGAGAGAGGCTCTCACTTTGAGGACCAACCATGGGCCAGCATTAAAATCTCTGTCCCAACAAGCTGCTCAGCCAAAACCTGTGTGAGAGTTAGTGAGGTTAAAGGGTGGAAAGGGTTCACATCACCAGAGGCCTTCATCTTAAAGCATCGTGCCTTACAATAATTATATTAACTTGTAATTCTAAGTGATTTTTAACAGTCATTTTATAAGTAATTAGATGCTTTCCTCTAAAATCTTCCTATAAGAAATGTGATAATTTATAAAGACTAATAGACTCTGAAATTACTGCCGTATTCAGACTTTTTTCTTCACATAAACCTATGTTTATAGGTGTAGCTGTGGTGGTTTAACAGAAAGAAACTCACAGCATGTGGTTTCAAATTAATCTTTTATGGTGACTTTTAATCTTTTATGGTGACTTTTATTCACCTTTTCAGGCAGATCTCAAAATACATATTTTCTTAGTAATCAATAAAGTTTAACTAGAAAATGTGGCTCACTTCCCATCTAAGATCTCCTTTATAGACCAACTAATGACACACAGACTGCTGTATTCCTCTCATTATCGAACCTCGTGGTGCCAGACGGTTGGTCTTTGGGTTTAAAACTCCTCCGAATGCTAAATGGACTCATTTCTTGCACAGATTGTACTCAGTAGAAAGGCCAAAAGCACTCAGGTAACCCTGGTAGAAGTGAAAAAGAACCAACAGGTAACAGTAAAAGTGGCAAAGATGTCCTCTGTGAGAAAAACACTGAATAAGAACCACGGCTCTGCATGTGTTCGGCGATTTTAAAGAACAGAGGAGATAAAAGATGAACTTTCTGGTTCAAGAAAAAAGAAACAAGCTGAACATGTTTGGAGGAAAAAAGCCACAGAAAACCAACAAAACTGTAGAGGTGTGAGGGTTTTTCCTAATAAAACATAAGAGATCTGTGTAGAAAAGTCTTCCAGGAGAACGTCTGACAGCAGCTGAGTTCAAATGAGACGACCACAGAAACCCTCCTGTTGGAGGCCGAGGAGGGAAAGCTGAACTAAACCGATGATGAATTTATCTGAGAGACCGGTTTCCAGTGCCTGAATGTTGGTTTCTATCTAAAAAATGTGGTTCGTTGCTGGTTAAAAATGCATAAAATCCTTTATTTTAGGGATCAAATGTGAGAAAACCTTGTTTAGTTTGAGCAGCTGTAACAGCAGGATGGTTACTGTGAGTTAAACACACTTTCCTCAGAGTAACCTGTGTTTGAAAAGCACGCTCACATCATTACAGCATTAGTTTCTACCTACTGTACTTTAGAAAGAATGTGAATCCCAGCTGCCACCGGGCCAGAGGCAGGTCCACCCTGGACGGGTCACCAGTCCAACACAGAGACACAAAATCAGAGTCCAGAACCATCCAGAGTACCACTAACCAGAGCTGTGATGGCCTGGATGCTGAGCTGCTGCATTCAGATAATGATCCAAAAACCAGTTTCTAATCAGGATAAAAGTGAAAAGTACGAGCCGACCTCCAACAGAACCAGCTTTTAGTAGAAAGGCACGACCCTTCCAGCACATTACACCAGAACAATCTGTGCAGAACAGGTCCTGAAGGCAGAAATGATCTCAGTCTAAATAAGGTTCACCAGTCAAGTTATTTAATGTAGAAAATGTAAATGTTCACATTTCTAATGAGAGTAGACACCCGGTGTTTACAGGAAAAAAGAGATTAGATCTATCTGGAATGTGCCTGGATCAGACCAAAGTCAGATTACTCCTGGAAGTCTTCTGTGAATCAGACTCAAACTGGCTGAGACGCTGACAGCAGACGTTTAAAAGCTGTATGAACAGTACGGGGCTTTAGAGCCGCTCAGTCCGCCGTTCTGTGTGCTTCTAATTTCCCAGACTGATCGTTTTTATGGACCCCCTCATTTAACTTACAGAAAGTAATCACTTTTCCATGTGTTCCTCATCAGGTCAGCAGCAGTGAAACAGAACCTGCTTCTTACAAGAGCAGCAGAGGAGAAAATATACATCTGTTTTCATTTAGTTAGTCTTAAAAGAAGCTTAATGAGCTTCAAGCAACTCTGCAGCAGCTTTACAGATCAGCTATACTTCCTATTATCAGTGGAAACATGGAAAGAGTCATTATGTAACACCTGGACACTATTTCATACTAAATATAACGACTAACATCAGTGTGATGTAAATTTACTTTATATATTTGATAGGAGGCTGCAATAGAGTTCATGGTTCGAATCCCAGCTGGTTCCCCCCGGCTTCCTCCCACCGCCCAAAAGCATGTCAGGTTAACTGGTGACTCTACCTTTATCCTACGAATGGCTGTGAGTGTGGATGTCCAGGTGTAGCCCCCCTCTCATCCAATGACAGCTGCTCTCATCCAATGACAGCTGCTCTCATCCAACGACAGCTGCTCTCATCCAATGACAGCTGCTCTCATCCAACGACAGCTGCTCTCATCCAACGACAGCTGCTCTCATCCAACGACAGCTGCTCTCATCCAATGACAGCTGCTCTCATCCAATGACAGCTGCTCTCATCCAACGACAGCTGCTCTCATCCAACGACAGCTGCTCTCATCCAACGACAGCTGCTCTCATCCAACGACAGCTGCTCTCATCCAACGACAGCTGCTCTCATCCAACGACAGCTGCTCTCATCCAACGACAGCTGCTCTCATCCAATGACAGCTGCTCTCATCCAATGACAGCTGCTCTCATCCAATGACAGCTGCTCTCATCCAATGACAGCTGCTCTCATCCAATGACAGCTGCTCTCATCCAATGACAGCTGCTCTCATCCCATGACAGCTGCTCTCATCCAATGACAGCTGCTCTCATCCAATGACAGCTGCTCTCATCCAATGACAGCTGCTCTCATCCAATGACAGCTGCTGCTCTCATCCAATGACAGCTGCTGCTCTCATCCAATGACAGCTGCTCTCATCCAATGACAGCTGCTCTCATCCAATGACAGCTGCTCTCATCCAACGACAGCTGCTCTCATCCAACGACAGCTGCTCTCGTCCAATGACAGCTGCTCTCATCCAATGACAGCTGCTCTCATCCAATGACAGCTGCTCTCATCCAATGACAGCTGCTCTCATCCAATGACAGCTGCTCTCATCCAATGACAGCTGCTCTCATCCAATGACAGCTGCTCTCATCCAATGACAGCTGCTCTCATCCAATGACAGCTGGGAAAAGGCTGCAGCCCCCCCATGACCGAGTTGGATTAAGCGGGAAGGAAAATGGACGGAAGAAGTAGCCGAGTTAATCCAGAAGACTCCTGGAACAACGTGGACAGATCAGACCAAAGGGAAGATGTTTGGTCATGATGTGATAGTGATGGACTGTCAGGTGTGATGCTGAAGGACCCAGATTCAGGTATAAATGGAAACAAATCTAAACTCACAAAACAAAACTTGAAACAAACAAAAACCCGACTGGGACTCTGATGATAACGATAAACCTGACATGGACAACAAGGCCAAACCTGATGCACAGCATGAGAGGCTCTGGGGAAGATGATGAACCAACCTGGAGACTAAATACAGAGGAGGGGGATTTAATGCAGCTGAGGGAAGCAAAAAGAGTCAAACACTAAAGACTAAACAGGAACATAAAACATGACTAAACTGACAGTTATAATCTCATCCATCAGGTTTCATTAGCAGATAACTGATTATTCAGCATAAAACAGGATTCAATTCAGTTCAGTTCAGTTCAGTTTTATTTATAAAGCGCCAGATTACAACAAAATGTCATCTCAAGGCACTTAAATAATAAAGTCCAAATCAAGCCAATTGGAATTCAATTCATTGTAATTATAATCCAATGAAATCCAATTAAATAATTTAAAAATAATCCAATTCATTCATATGGAGCCAATTCAAAAATAATATCCGAGCTGGAAAGGGACGCCCAATAATAAGGAATTACAGTAGACCTTTCAGTTGGAGTAACAAACATCATGCTGGGGTACCTAAATGCTGTTAATAATAGGATCTATGTGGAAGAGTTCTTCTTCTTACAATGTTTGCTGCTTTCTGTAGCTGAATAGGAGTTTATATTAAAAGAAAATGGATCTTATTACAATTAAATAAGCACTAAAATGCAAGTAGATACGAAATAAAAGAAACTGCATAGAATATAAAGGATGCTGAAAAATGGTACAAAAATGAGTTATGGTCAATAATATAATAATAAATAACAGGAGATACACAGTAAAGTAACACTGTACAATGTTAAAGCAGAGCTTTAAGTTACTTTAAATCCTAAAATAATGATAATAATAAACTAAACTAAACTATAGAGAGTTAGTATCTTACTGGATCTGTTTGGTTTAGTACAGAGTCTGGTAAACACACAGTTTCAGGTCCAATACTCACAGTCAGGCTCAATGAGAGCAGCTGTTTCTACATATTTTCAGAGGCCAGTTATTTCCTGGCTCCTGGAACCCCTAAAATATAAAAGCACCCTTCTGATCCAGCACACAGGAGTGAATCCATGCAGACGTAGAGCTTTAAACAGGATTTTTGTTTAAAAGCCAGAGTCTTGGTTTAATTAAAAAGTTGTTGTTCACACCACAGAAGAAGAAGGTGAGAGAGAAAGTGCTGCCTTAAACTGATTCCACTCATGCACATCAGATGCCTTCTTGGCTATAAAAACGTGCACAGTCGTGCACAGTCGTGCACAGTCGCAGGCACGCAGGTCTGGCTGCAGCCTCGTGCTCTGCTGGATGTTCTCCACACCTCACATCTGCCCAGTTTCCTTCAGAGAAAACAGATTTCAGCACATCGCAGAGTCTATGATAAAACCGAAGAATTTCAGCATATCCTGTCGGAGACCAGCTGAAGGCAGCAGAAAGCCCAGTTTAGAGGAACGTGATGTGCAGGTAAACCCTGATCATCCACAGCTGGAATGCTAATTAATGGGTTCAGCACATCAACAACCTGCACAAACACATTTACAGTTTCATTCCTGAAGCACAAAGAGGTAACATTACAGAACTGCTGGGCTGCTAGTTCATGTCTGAGTTATGGAACAGAGGTTGGACCCTGACTTTACAAAGTGTAACTGACACAAACATCTCAAGTCCTTCTGCACACAGCAGAAGTTAAGGAATGTGTTTCTACACAAAGAGTGTAATTAGCTGGAGGTGACCCTGTGAGCTAGATGAAGAGTTCCTATGACCCAAACAGCTACAGAATGACACTCCTCATGTCTGCGGATCTGATGCATTTAGATCTTCTGCACAGAGACACTTTAAACTGCTGCACCTGGCAGAGACTCATCGCCAACTCCACCTTCCTCCGGTTCAGAGCCAGGGCCTCAGGTTGGGAGCCGACTTTCATCCCGGCTGCTTCACACTCCGCTGGGAACTGAAGGTCATGGCTTGAAGAAGCCAGCAGAACCACATCATCTGCAAAAAGAAGAGCTAAAACCCTGAGGTTCCCAAACCAGACGCCCTCCTTCCCCCGACTCCACCTCCAGATCCTGTCCATGAAAACCACAAACAGGACCAGTGACAACGGGCAGCCTGGTGGAGTCCAACATGCACCGTGATCCAAGAACCTGGACACAACTCTGACTTATTCAGGGACTGAGGAAATGCACACAGTACAGTTTCCTTAAACACATTAAGGCAATAACAAAGTCAGCCGACTGTCACCTTCAGAATATATCAAGGCTAAAAGATCTGAGCAGGACCTGGAGGAACCGGTCCCTGCATTCATCTTCAGTCGGTTTGATTATTGTAAAAGAATCTTTAAAAAGTCAGTCAGACACCTGCAGCTCCTCCAGAACTCAGCTGCTGGAGTCCTACTGAGACCAAAGAAGTGGAGCAGCTCAGTCCAGCTGTGAGGGCTTTACACCGGCTGCAGGTCCATCAGAGGATAGACTTTAAAGTTCTGCTGCTGGTCCATCAGAGGATAGACTTTAAAGTTCTGATGCTGGTCCATCAGAGGATAGACTTTAAGGTTCTGATGCCGGTCCATCAGAGGATAGACTTTAAGGTTCTGATGCCGGTCCATCAGAGGATAGACTTTAAGGTTCTGATGCCGGTCCATCAGAGGATAGACTTTAAAGTTCTGATGCCGGTCCATCAGAGGATAGACTTTAAGGTTCTGATGCTGGTCCATCAGAGGATAGACTTTAAGGTTCTGATGCTGGTCCATCAGAGGATAGACTTTAAAGTTCTGATGCCGGTCCATCAGAGGATAGACTTTAAAGTTCCGATGCTGCTCCATCGGAGGATAGACTTTAAGGTTCCGATGCTGGTCCATCAGAGGATAGACTTTAAAGTTCTGATGCCGGTCCATCAGAGGATAGACTTTAAAGTTCTGATGCCGGTCCATCAGAGGATAGACTTTAAAGTTCTGATGCTGCTCCATCGGAGGATAGACTTTAAGGTTCCGATGCCGGTCCATCAGAGGATAGACTTTAAGGTTCTGATGCTGGTCCATCAGAGGATAGACTTTAAAGTTCTGATGCCGGTCCATCAGAGGATAGACTTTAAAGTTCTGATGCCGGTCCATCAGAGGATAGACTTTAAAGTTCTGATGCCGGTCCATCAGAGGATAGACTTTAAAGTTCTGATGCCGGTCCATCAGAGGATAGACTTTAAAGTTCTGATGCCGGTCCATCAGAGGATAGACTTTAAGGTTCTGATGCCGGTCCATCAGAGGATAGACTTTAAGGTTCTGATGCCGGTCCATCAGAGGATAGACTTTAAAGTTCTGATGCTGGTCCATCAGAGGATAGACTTTAAGGTTCTGATGCCGGTCCATCAGAGGATAGACTTTAAGGTTCTGATGCCGGTCCATCAGAGGATAGACTTTAAGGTTCTGATGCCGGTCCATCAGAGGATAGACTTTAAAGTTCTGATGCCGGTCCATCAGAGGATAGACTTTAAAGTTCTGCTGCCGGTCCATCAGAGGATAGACTTTAAGGTTCTGATGCTGGTCCATCAGAGGATAGACTTTAAAGTTCTGCTGCCGGTCCATCAGAGGATAGACTTTAAAGTTCTGATGCCGGTCCATCGGAGGATAGACTTTAAAGTTCTGCTGCCGGTCCATCGGAGGATAGACTTTAAGGTTCTGATGCCGGTCCATCAGAGGATAGACTTTAAAGTTCTGATGCCGGTCCATCAGAGGATAGACTTTAAAGTTCTGATGCTGGTCCATCAGAGGATAGACTTTAAGGTTCTGATGCCGGTCCATCAGAGGATAGACTTTAAAGTTCTGATGCCGGTCCATCGGAGGATAGACTTTAAAGTTCTGCTGCCGGTCCATCGGAGGATAGACTTTAAGGTTCTGATGCCGGTCCATCAGAGGATAGACTTTAAAGTTCTGATGCCGGTCCATCGGAGGATAGACTTTAAAGTTCTGATGCCGGTCCATCGGAGGATAGACTTTAAAGTTCTGATGCCGGTCCATCGGAGGATAGACTTTAAAGTTCTGCTGCCGGTCCATCGGAGGATAGACTTTAAGGTTCTGATGCCGGTCCATCAGAGGATAGACTTTAAAGTTCTGATGCCGGTCCATCAGAGGATAGACTTTAAAGTTCTGATGCTGGTCCATCAGAGGATAGACTTTAAGGTTCTGATGCCGGTCCATCAGAGGATAGACTTTAAGGTTCTGATGCCGGTCCATCAGAGGATAGACTTTAAAGTTCTGATGCTGGTCCATCAGAGGATAGACTTTAAGGTTCTGATGCCGGTCCATCAGAGGATAGACTTTAAGGTTCTGATGTTGGTCCATCAGAGGATAGACTTTAAAGTTCTGATGCCGGTCCATCAGAGGATAGACTTTAAAGTTCTGATGCCGGTCCATCAGAGGATAGACTTTAAAGTTCTGATGCCGGTCCATCAGAGGATAGACTTTAAGGTTCTGATGCCGGTCCATCAGAGGATAGACTTTAAGGTTCTGATGCCGGTCCATCAGAGGATAGACTTTAAGGTTCTGATGCCGGTCCATCAGAGGATAGACTTTAAAGTTCTGATGCTGGTCCATCAGAGGATAGACTTTAAGGTTCTGATGCCGGTCCATCAGAGGATAGACTTTAAGGTTCTGATGCTGGTCCATCAGAGGATAGACTTTAAGGTTCTGATGCCGGTCCATCAGAGGATAGACTTTAAAGTTCTGATGCCGGTCCATCAGAGGATAGACTTTAAAGTTCTGCTGCCGGTCCATCAGAGGATAGACTTTAAGGTTCTGCTGCCGGTCCATCAGAGGATAGACCTTAAAGTTCTGATGCCGGTCCATCAGAGGATAGACTTTAAGGTTCTGATGCTGGTCCATAAAGCTCTGACCTCTGACCTCCTGACCCTCTATGAACCTCCCAGACCCCTCAGGTCATCTGGATCCGGTTCTTTATCAGTTCCCAGAGTCAGAACCAGACCTGGAGAAGCTGCATTCAGCTTCTATGCTCCACATGTCTGGAACTAACTCCCAGAAAGCCTCAGATCAGCTGAAACTCTCAGGATTTAAGTCCAGGTTGAAGAAACTTTTGAATAAGCTTGAGTTTAAAAATGGAATCATGTTTTAACTCCTGATTTTATCTATTGTTCTTATTTCCTTCTTTTGTTTAAATTGTAAATCCTGCTTTTTATTTCCTCTGTTTAATGTCTCTGTGAAGCTCTTTGAATCCCCTTGTTGTTGAATTGTTCTATAAAATAAACCTGCCTTGCCGCTGCTCGTCTTTCACCACTTTAATGGATATATTGTGCAAACAGCCCAGCTCCTCTGCACCATCTGTATATGAAGGGAGAGGACAGGTGAGAATGATTTGAGTTGATTGGCAGAAAGGAGGTCGGCACAGGAAGTGAGCTGGAAACCGTGACTCTTCTATCCAATCAGAATTCTTCAAAGCAGAGACGTCGCCTCTTTCTGGCCTTTATAAAGAATATAAGTCTTCAGATAAGATAAAGTTTATTTGTTAAAGGAGGAATTCTTGTGCAGAGGGCAGAGAAGGAGTGAACATTACAAACTAAAACAATAAAAATGATAAAGTATCAATAAATATCAGACGCTTTACACCTTTCTGAGGTCCAGTGAAATCTTTTGAAGCCCCCACTGTCCTGTTTTCATGTTTTAGTAACGGGTTCAGGCTCACTGCCAACCCGAAGGCTGTGAGAACACAGAGAACGGCAGCAGCCAAACTGAGAAGACGACATATCGAACAGACTGGAGCACTTACTGACCAAACAGTTCAGTATGATCTAAAAAAATGAAGAAATAGAAACACCTCTTCGGCCAATTGAAGCGTAAGGGAGGAACTGAGATTATTGTCCACCAGGTATTTAATTCATGTCTCATCAGGCTCTGAGAGTCCTGAAGAACAGAAAGTCTGACCTCCACCATCACCTCGCCACATCAGCACGGGAACTCCTCCCAAACATTTATATCTGGTCTTTGGGTTCTACTTCAGGTTCTGTTCTGATACCAAGACGGGCTTTAGCCTGAAGAGTAGAGAACTCCCATCGCTCCTCCCTCCATGCCTTCATCCCCTCCCCTTGGAAAGTCAAATCCCTGCAGGGTCCCTCCAGAAACCTTCTTCCTCCTCCCTCTCCCTCCCTCTCCCTCCCTCTCCCCCCTCCCTCCCTCTCCCACTCCCTCCCCCCTTCCTCCTCCCACTCCCTCCCTCTCCCCCCTTCCTTCCTCCTTCCATCTCTCTCTCCTCTGTCAGTCAAAGTCCAAAAGCTGATCAGTCCTGCAGAGATTTTGCTTTTCTTCCTCAAAATGATTCGAGAGCTTGTCCTGTTACTGCTGTCCACCCTCATCATCCTCACCTGTAAGTATCTTCCATGGTCGGGGGGGGGGGGTTTGGGATTTAACATCGTAAGGAGAGATGAGCAAAATAGTTTTCAAGGTGTAAAACATTGATATGTACGGTCATCCTTCAGAATCTGAGGAAACATTTCAGAATCCTGACAGATAAATGATTCTAAAATGAATGGTTTTCCTCTCTAACTGTGATTACACAATAATTATGGATCATTTATGCCATCATACAAATGACTCCACTGAGGCAGTGATTAGGTCTGTCTGCCAAAGATAAAAGCAGAACCCATCAAATGTTGTCGTAGGTCTGGATTACTTTACAGATGAGGGAATTAGAATATTTTATAAATGGTTTATCTCATGATTCTGTTCTTTGAGTAAAATGTTCTGATCTGTTGCAGCGTTTTTGGGGGGATCCCCTAATGAGATACAAAGCTGTGAAAAATGAAAACAGAAAGCAATCATTTGAAAATCTAATAAATCAATATTTAAAGGAGCAGCTGTTCGACAGATTCTGTCATTTTTGTGACTTCTCAAGTTCTGAGGTCACTTTTAGAGATAACAATTATAAATAGATGTTACATTTGGTTAGATATTCTGTGAAAAGATAACTTACAGTGAATGTTAGTTGTTCTGCATTATATTAGTAATAAAAGCTAACGTTAGCTACGTAAGGCTAAAGGCTTAGTCTGATAGCGGGTTAGCATTAGCAGGATCAACATGTCACAGCTTGTTAGGTTTATTACCAGCAGGTCAGTAACATGGTTGGGTATAAAAAGAGTCTCTCAGAGGTTCAAGAGCCATTTCATAAAAATATTCCTCAGACTTTGAATATTCCATCATCTACAGAACTTAAAATTATCAAGACATCTCAGGCAGCTCTGTATTAAAACAGAACCTGATTCTGTCCTGGATCCCAGCCTGGGCTCAGTTCCAGGAATCACCGTCTGAGAACAGCTCAGCGTAACGTCCACAGATGCAGGTTAAAGCTCCATCAGGCAGAGAAGGAGCCACATGTGGACATGATCCAGAAACTGCCGTCTTCTCCGGACCGAAGCTCATTACAATGGACTGAGGTAGAGAGGAAACTGTTCTGTGGACAGATGGATCAGAACCTGAAATTCTGTTTGGAACTCATGGTCCTGCAGACTAAAGAGGAGACGGACGGTCCAATCAAAGCTGAAAGGTTTTAGCCACATCTGCCCCCATCTTCAGGGAAGGCCTTGCATATTTCAGCAGGACAGAGTTAAACCACATCTGTTCCAGCAGCACGGCTCTGCAGTGGAAGAGTCCGGTGCTGCACTGACCTGCTGCAGTCCAGCTGTTTCACCCCCTGAAAACAGTTCAAATACAACAGAGAAGACCCAGGAATCCTCTATCAGACAGGAAGGGGACAAGATTCCTCTCCCAAGGGTCCAGCAGCGCGTCTCCTCAGTTCCAGATGTTTACAGATGTTGTTAGCAGAGGAGGGGATGCTGCACAGGGGAAACTTTCAGAGATATGTTGCTGCCATCAGATTCAAGATGAGCTCATCATTTTAATAAAATAGTAAAAAGTCTAACTCTCAACTTGTTTTCTATGTTCTGTTGTGAGTAAAATGATGGTTTACGACCATATTAGTCCAGTGCTCAGGTCTGGAACCAGGAAATACGACCATATTAGTCCAGAGCTCAGGTCTAGTACCAGGAAATACGACCATATTAGTCCAGAGCTCAGGTCTAGAACCAGGAAATACGACCATATTAGTCCAGAGCTCAGGTCTAGAACCAGGAAATACGACCATATTAGTCCAGAGCTCAGGTCTAGAACCAGGAAATAAGACCATATTAGTCCAGTGCTCAGGTCTAGGACCAGGAAATACGACCATATTAGTCCAGAGCTCAGGTCTAGAACCAGGAAATACGACCATATTAGTCCAGAGCTCAGGTCTAGAACCAGGAAATAAGACCATATTAGTCCAGTGCTCAGGTCTAGGACCAGGAAATACGACCATATTAGTCCAGTGCTCAGGTCTAGAACCAGGAAATACGACCATATTAGTCCAGAGCTCAGGACTAGAACCAGGAAATAAGACCATATTAGTCCAGTGCTCAGGACTAGTAAGGCTTATAAATCATTACATTCTGTTTTTATTATTTTACACCCTAACCCTTATTCACATTAAGTGTCCCAACTCTTCTGGAACTGAGATTGTATTTGGGTTTCCATGTTTCCAACAGTGACAGCATCAGAATAAACTCATTTCTCCTTTCTTGTGCAGTTTCCAGTGTGGTGAGGAGCACAGCAGTACCTGATGGCTCACAGCCAGCCGACCCTAAAGGTCATGCCTTTTCAGCTCTTTTTGCTACTTTGCATGACTCCTGCCTCACGAGGTGTTAACCTTTGAACTCTGACCTTCAGGTGCTGCAGGGCAGGTGTTCGTGCCCGGGTTGGAAGCCTCAAACTTCTTCAAACGCCGCAGTCGCCGTTCAGTCCAGTACTACGAGTTCCAAGGTATGTGTTCAGGGTCTGTTTGTCTGGAGTCACCACAACACGGGGCGGTTGAATCTTTCCTGTAGAAAATCAACAGAATGATATGTGGATTGGTCTGGTTGTGTTATGGTTAACATCCCCATGCATTATCAGAGTTCTGCTGTGGACACATTTAACCTCCCTTTAAGAAGCTGTGATGGTGTCAGTGTGCGTTGGTATATTGGTTGGTGGTTAGACTATAACACGGTTTGTTTTTAATGCAAAAGAAACCCCAGCAGGTGTATAGTTTTATAAAGTCGCAGCTCTTAAATAGGAGTCTGGCTCACATTCACAAGCTGGAAGCTGCAGAAGGAGTCACAGGGAACTATGGAGAGGATTTCTCTGTACAAACAGCCCATTATTGCACTGCCAGCTTCAAACACAACACCGATGCCCTTTAAAAGCAGCTGATCACAGTGTTTCAGGACAATCTCACAAACACATTCATGTTTTTTAGTAACATATATATTTATAGTATCCCTTTAAGTGAGGTAAGAATGTCCAAACTTGCCAAAATGCTGAAGACGTGAAGTATTTCCATCTTTTCACTGAGGTGGAAAACCCATTAGAGAAGTCCTTAAGCAGTCCTCCAGACTCCGTCTGTGGGTCTTTAATCTCAGCTGCCTATCAGAGCTAAACTTGACTGAATAAAAAGGGTTGATCGTGTTTATCTGTCGTCTGTATATGTCAGAAAGTTGTCGTTTGGGTAATTCAGCTTCAACGGAGCAGCTGACTTAGTCTAAAAAGGACCAAAGGAAGCTGAAAACAAATTCATTTGCTCACCATTTATGAAAAAGACCAACAAATCGAGTAGATGAGAAGTTTCCAACAGATGCTGGTGATTGCATAACCTGGTCCCCTGCCACATGTTCCTTTCACCTACTGAGAAGTGTATTGCTTAGAAAGTCTTCTGATTAGTGAACTACTTTAGCGTAGTAGGAAAAACACGTTTGACTGAATGCTAATGTGAGAATACCTAAAGTGGCTTATTAAGCATCTATGTGCAGCAGTTTGGTCTCAATGCTAACACCAGCATGCTAACAGGGACAACACTACTGGGATGTTTAGCAGGTGTGATTTGGCATGCTAATTAACACTAAAAGAAAAACTAGTGATAGCTGCTTTCCCCATAATTAGAGGATTTTTTTTGTGTATCAAACTAAAAAGTTCCTTCAAACCATCAGTTTTATGTGGTTTTATTGTTTCCATAAAACTCAATGTAAAAACAGAATGAAGCTTTATTCTCATTACATCACTACAAAACTCGAAAGTCAAGTAACTTAATAGATTCACGAGTGGAAAGTTCAAATACTGTTGGCTAACAATAATATTTAACTCACATAGTTAGCGATAATGCTAGCTGTGCTAGCTGTGTAAAGCATAGAGTTCCAAACATCTTTTGAGCAAAGCTAATTCATTGAACTAGCTACACAGCCTATTTCTGACCATGAAGAAAGCTTTTACTCTAAATTAAAGTGGTGTGTTCAAATGTGAGTGGATACCTCAATGTCCTTGATTTTATGGCTTTTCATACAAGCGCTGCTTGCATTTGTTCTGTCGTAATCAGAACCGCCAACCAAAAACTAACTTCTTCTAGCTCTTACAGTGTGAGATCATGGCTAAAAAGTAAGTTTATCTCTGGCCTAAAACCCTGCAAAGGTTAGTTAATTTCATCTTTACATGTCATTTCGTGTGCAGCTTTACAACAACAGGCTTTTCTTCAGTCCAGCAGGGGGCAGTAATGTGGAAAACACTCATGACTTGTACAGCATAAAGCCCAGTTTATTCTTCTCCGTCACGTCGACAGCAGAGACGAGACGCCGTTATTGAGCATTTCAAGTTCTGCGTCGGGGGAACTCACCATGCCGCTGTGTGGGGGGGGGTGTTTGTGTGGTTTCAGGTTATAGCCGAATCCTTGCTTTTTCCTCCGGTCACAGTTAACAACAGTAACCAACGGCAACCAAGGTGGAGCAGCTGGATTTGCAGCTGGAGCTCATCAATACTGAAGAACAAAGGCTTAAATTGCAAATGTTGAAGCAGGCGACAGAGAAGACGTCTGCGGAGGTGGGGGGGGTCTGTGTGACCGGCCGAGGCTGAACGGGTGAATTTATAACTCTGGTTCATCCACTGAGGACCCGGATGAACAAATGCACTTTCCATACTTTCGAAGGTCAACGGGCCGATTTTAAGTGTTTTAAGACCGGAAAAAGCAGCTGAAATGACATTCTGAGTGGACCAATCACAGGCCTTACGGGTAGTTAAGATATTTTATCTATAATATCTTCAACGCCGTAGCTGCACCGTCAAAATGACGGAGAGCCATAAACTAGGCTTTATGCTGGAATCATTACAGCATCAGTATGTTTATACCAGTGATCGGAACACGACTCACTAACAGCACAATATCAAGAACAGGAAGTCCGTCATTCTTACACAAAAACAACGACACAACTCTACTTTTTTCTTTGATTTTGAAACATTTGCATTATGTGAACCCTTCTGATGGATTGAACAGATGTGTGAAGAGGTGGACCTGATGTCATTCTCTTGCTGTTTTGATTTTTAAACACACCCAACCCAGCCAGGAAGCTCACAAAATGTCACTTAAAATCAAGAGTTGCACAACCCGATGCCAACAAATATAAGTCTCTGCTGAGTGAGATCCCTGAGTCACTGCCGGAGGAAGGATGAGATAAATAGATAATAAATAGAGATAGATTGTATAAAGGAGATTGAAAACAGGCCAGCGAGCCTATTGATCCTGAGCAACTTTGTGTTGATGTGCAACAAGCAAACTTTTTACTGAAATAAAATGCTGCAAATAGTGGCAAATTCAAACTGTTTCCGTGCTTTAAAAAGTATTAGACCCTAGGGGGAGCATGCTGCTAACATAGCTCATGAAAATCTCATTACAGGGTGAATTTATCTCTATTACAGGGAAGAATTAAGTTCCAACCAGGCTCAGGAGAAGTCCTGACACTTTATCAGTCCGTCTAATCTAAACCGTTTAATGATAAGACAGCAAGGTAGAAACAAACAGGGAAGAAACACATAAAACTATTTACTGCTGAGAGATTTGTTGTGTTAGGGTGAGTCTGGCTGTGAGTTTCCAACAGCCAAACCCAGGCCTCTGTGGAGTGAAAGTGGGTCTGTGTGTTACATTAAATGCTGTGATGTCAGCCTGACATTCAGTTTGTTAAATGAGGGCCTAATAATGTCTGAAATATACAGAGGCTGTCCTGTCTGCCCAGGATAGAGCAACTGATAAGAGTAAACCCAACAAAACCTCATTTAGCTGATACTTTAGATATTTAACCACATTTTAAAGTGAATATTTTCCCAAAATGTTGCCATGTTAAATACAAAAAATGCAGCTTTGGTGGAAACTTTGGTTTAGATGCGATTCTTTTTTTCCTTTGCTTCAGAGAAAAGGTTTTAAGGGCTAAAAATCCTGCAGATAATGACAAATCAAGACAAATAAAGTTGAAAAATGTTTTAAATAATGTTTTTTACTCATGTTGTGAAACAAATGCCAAGTTAGCACCTCAAGGGTATGGCTACAAGATGGTGTGTTCATGGATATAATCTAAGTCTGGATTGTGTATCTAATTACTGCATAAAAACCTTAATTTGTCCTCTCTGAACTTCTTATTAAAGCTGAACAGAGACAGAAGCGGGCAGCCAGTGAGCGAATGAGAGAGTACAACGAGGAACAAAGGAACGAGTACGAGACCTACGCCGAGGAGGACCGTGATGGTAAGACCTGCTGCTCTCATTTCCATTTAAAATGCTTGCATTTAGTCTGTCTTACTTCCTAAAAAAGGCAGAAAGTGGAAAAATAATCCCAAATCAATTCAGCACAGGGCTGAGAAAAGAAACCGCGCTGCTCATAATGAGGGCCAATCCCAGCAGATCCCAGCTGAAAACATTTACTGGAATGAGAGTGAGGGACACAGCTTGGGTTAGGATCTAGGGTGGAAGAGTCTGTGGACCGCAGTAGAAACTTCACACCAATTCAAAGCGTCCATTTGTGGTCCACCAAAAGCTCCCAATCTTCCCTGTGATAGTCAGAAAGCTGTGATCTGGTTTCTAAACTAAGAACTACTAACCACGATGATGTGACTTGGCTTTAAATGGGAACCACTCAGGGTTTGGGGTGGAATTTATAGAGGAAAACAAAAAGATCTCTGCCAGCTCAATTTATCCATGGACAACGGTAAATTTGAACTATTAGTTTTCTTTAATGTATTTTTTTTAACCAAAAACATCATGCAGAGAATTATTCAAACCCTCTGTTGCTGTGAATTTCTTTAGATTCCATTTCTATTAATCTTAGTAATGTCTCACGTATTTTATAGCTCTGTAATCAAACAAATCAGTTACTTGTTGGTCACAAGTTATAGCTGAAACCAGAGAGCTTTGCTGACAAAGAAAGACTGTCTAGAAAGCCAGATCCAGGATTTCCCAGAGGATAATCAAAAACACAATGAGTTCCACATGGAAGAATCTCAGAGGATGCATTAGGAAGTGGCCCCTGTGCTGTCCAAGTCAAAGAGGAACCCAAAGTCAATCTAATTTATTTCACCAAGGCCACTCTGAGCAACTGAACCAAGAATAAGTCCAGTTGACCTTATTCAAGCTCTTTGGGTCACCATAACCAGGAAAGCTGAGAATCTCCTCTGAGCAACTGTGGCACCAGCATGAAGGCAGACGCCAAAGTGAACACAGAACTGGACTGGACTGCACACAGAGAGGATTCTGCACCCCCAGTTAAAAGGTTCTGATCCAGACACTGCCTCCCTTTCAGAGGAGAAGTCTGTGGTTGCCTGTGGGACAGTGCATCCTAATACTGTCTCGGACTGAGTTTTATTATTTTCTGGATCACAGAAGGTTCTGAGAAGCAGCTGCCAGCTAAGTTTGACATTGGTAAAATCTTTGTGAGACATCATGGTCCTGTAATGCCCCCCCCCCTGCAGCACCCTCAGTGAAATGAGCCTGTGAGTAACAGCTACTGACTGTAGAGTCGATGAAGGCGGGCCTGAAAGCAGATGAATCCCTTCTCATCGAACTGAACATCCTGATGTATTTTGACCTGTGTAAAAGAGGATGAAGATAGACCCACAGAAGCTCAGTCAGGCTCTTTCTGCATCAACATGCTTTTCATTTGGAGGAGCATTTAACCCCATGAACACCATCCCCACAGTTCAGCATGATTATGGGGTGGAATGCTTGTGGAGGGGTGTTTTTTTCATGTCAGCCAATGGGCCAGACATCATTAGAAAAGTGGACCACACAAAGATTCTGCATGTTCAGCCTTGGGCAGCTACGAGATAAAGCTTAAAAACAGGCAAAGTGTTCAGAGACGGTGAAGATTAATATCATCCCGGTCAAAATCCAGACCTGCATCCCATCCAGAATCGAGCCAAAGACCAGTGAGAGTTGGCTGCTTGGAAGGAAACAGAAAGAAATGCAGACTGGATCAGGAACTTATTCTGGGAACGGGCAGTTTTGGGCCTGAATATGTAGCCTTATCTGCCAGAGATGGATGACTTTTACTTCTTCAGCAGCTTAACACGGATGACTTTTACTTCTTCAGCAGCTTAAACACGGATGACTTTTACTTCTTTAGCAGCTTAAACACGGATGACTTTTACTTCTTTAGCAGCTTAAACACGGATGACTTTTACTTCTTTAGCAGCTTAAACACGGATGACTTTTACTTCTTTAGCAGCTTAAACACGGATGACTTTTACTTCTTTAGCAGCTTAAACACGGATGACTTTTACTTCTTCAGCAGCTTAAACACAGATGACTTTTACTTCTTCAGCAGCTTAAACACGGATGACTTTTACTTCTTCAGCAGCTTAAACACGGATGACTTTTACTTCTTCAGCAGCTTAAACACGGATGACTTTTACTTCTTTAGCAGCTTAAACACGGATGACTTTTACTTCTTTAGCAGCTTAAACACGGATGACTTTTACTTCTTTAGCAGCTTAAACACGGATGACTTTTACTTCTTTAGCAGCTTAAACACGGATGACTTTTACTTCTTCAGCAGCTTAAACACGGATGACTTTTACTTCTTCAGCAGCTTAAACACGGATGACTTTTACTTCTTTAGCAGCTTAAACACGGATGACTTTTACTTCTTTAGCAGCTTAAACACGGATGACTTTTACTTCTTTAGCAGCTTAAACACGGATGACTTTTACTTCTTCAGCAGCTTAAACACGGATGACTTTTACTTCTTCAGCAGCTTAAACACGGATGACTTTTACTTCTTTAGCAGCTTAAACACGGATGACTTTTACTTCTTTAGCAGCTTAAACACGGATGACTTTTACTTCTTCAGCAGCTTAACACGGATGACTTTTACTTCTTTAGCAGCTTAAACACGGATGACTTTTACTTCTTCAGCAGCTTAAACACGGATGACTTTTACTTCTTTAGCAGCTTAAACACGGATGACTTTTACTTCTTCAGCAGCTTAAACACGGATGACTTTTACTTCTTTAGCAGCTTAACACGGATGACTTTTACTTCTTTAGCAGCTTAAACACGGATGACTTTTACTTCTTTAGCAGCTTAAACACGGATGACTTTTACTTCTTTAGCAGCTTAAACACGGATGACTTTTACTTCTTTAGCAGCTTAAACACGGATGACTTTTACTTCTTTAGCAGCTTAAACACGGATGACTTTTACTTCTTCAGCAGCTTAAACACGGATGACTTTTACTTCTTCAGCAGCTTAAACACGGATGACTTTTACTTCTTTAGCAGCTTAAACACGGATGACTTTTACTTCTTTAGCAGCTTAAACACGGATGACTTTTACTTCTTCAGCAGCTTAACACGGATGACTTTTACTTCTTTAGCAGCTTAAACACGGATGACTTTTACTTCTTCAGCAGCTTAAACACGGATGACTTTTACTTCTTTAGCAGCTTAAACACGGATGACTTTTACTTCTTCAGCAGCTTAAACACGGATGACTTTTACTTCTTTAGCAGCTTAACACGGATGACTTTTACTTCTTTAGCAGCTTAACACGGATGACTTTTACTTCTTTAGCAGCTTAAACACGGATGACTTTTACTTCTTCAGCAGCTTAAACACGGATGACTTTTACTTCTTCAGCAGCTTAAACACGGATGACTTTTACTTCTTTAGCAGCTTAAACACGGATGACTTTTACTTCTTTAGCAGCTTAAACACGGATGACTTTTACTTCTTCAGCAGCTTAAACACGGATGACTTTTACTTCTTCAGCAGCTTAAACACGGATGACTTTTACTTCTTTAGCAGCTTAAACACGGATGACTTTTACTTCTTTAGCAGCTTAAACACGGATGACTTTTACTTCTTCAGCAGCTTAACACGGATGACTTTTACTTCTTTAGCAGCTTAAACACGGATGACTTTTACTTCTTTAGCAGCTTAAACACGGATGACTTTTACTTCTTTAGCAGCTTAAACACGGATGACTTTTACTTCTTCAGCAGCTTAAACACGGATGACTTTTACTTCTTTAGCAGCTTAAACACGGATGACTTTTACTTCTTTAGCAGCTTAACACGGATGACTTTTACTTCTTCAGCAGCTTAAACACGGATGACTTTTACTTCTTCAGCAGCTTAAACACGGATGACTTTTACTTCTTCAGCAGCTTAAACACGGATGACTTTTACTTCTTTAGCAGCTTAAACACGGATGACTTTTACTTCTTTAGCAGCTTAAACACGGATGACTTTTACTTCTTCAGCAGCTTAAACACGGATGACTTTTACTTCTTCAGCAGCTTAAACACGGATGACTTTTACTTCTTCAGCAGCTTAAACACGGATGACTTTTACTTCTTCAGCAGCTTAAACACGGATGACTTTTACTTCTTTAGCAGCTTAAACACGGATGACTTTTACTTCTTTAGCAGCTTAAACACGGATGACTTTTACTTCTTTAGCAGCTTAAACACGGATGACTTTTACTTCTTTAGCAGCTTAAACACGGATGACTTTTACTTCTTCAGCAGCTTAAACACGGATGACTTTTACTTCTTTAGCAGCTTAAACACGGATGACTTTTACTTCTTTAGCAGCTTAAACACGGATGACTTTTACTTCTTTAGCAGCTTAAACACGGATGACTTTTACTTCTTCAGCAGCTTAAACACGGATGACTTTTACTTCTTTAGCAGCTTAAACACGGATGACTTTTACTTCTTCAGCAGCTTAAACACGGATGACTTTTACTTCTTCAGCAGCTTAAACATGGATGACTTTTACTTCTTTAGCAGCTTAAACACGGATGACTTTTACTTCTTCAGCAGCTTAAACACGGATGACTTTTACTTCTTTAGCAGCTTAAACACGGATGACTTTTACTTCTTCAGCAGCTTAAACACGGATGACTTTTACTTCTTTAGCAGCTTAAACACGGATGACTTTTACTTCTTCAGCAGCTTAAACACGGATGACTTTTACTTCTTCAGCAGCTTAAACACGGATGACTTTTACTTCTTTAGCAGCTTAAACACGGATGACTTTTACTTCTTTAGCAGCTTAAACACGGATGACTTTTACTTCTTCAGCAGCTTAAACACGGATGACTTTTACTTCTTCAGCAGCTTAAACACGGATGACTTTTACTTCTTCAGCAGCTTAAACACGGATGACTTTTACTTCTTCAGCAGCTTAAACACGGATGACTTTTACTTCTTTAGCAGCTTAAACACGGATGACTTTTACTTCTTCAGCAGCTTAAACACGGATGACTTTTACTTCTTTAGCAGCTTAAACACGGATGACTTTTACTTCTTCAGCAGCTTAAACACGGATGACTTTTACTTCTTCAGCAGCTTAAACACGGATGACTTTTACTTCTTTAGCAGCTTAAACACGGATGACTTTTACTTCTTCAGCAGCTTAAACACGGATGACTTTTACTTCTTCAGCAGCTTAAACACGGATGACTTTTACTTCTTCAGCAGCTTAAACACGGATGACTTTTACTTCTTCAGCAGCTTAAACACGGATGACTTTTACTTCTTTAGCAGCTTAACACGGATGACTTTTACTTCTTTAGCAGCTTAAACACGGATGACTTTTACTTCTTTAGCAGCTTAACACGGATGACTTTTACTTCTTCAGCAGCTTAAACACGGATGACTTTTACTTCTTTAGCAGCTTAAACACGGATGACTTTTACTTCTTCAGCAGCTTAAACACGGATGACTTTTACTTCTTCAGCAGCTTAAACACGGATGACTTTTACTTCTTCAGCAGCTTAAACACGGATGACTTTTACTTCTTCAGCAGCTTAAACACGGATGACTTTTACTTCTTTAGCAGCTTAAACACGGATGACTTTTACTTCTTCAGCAGCTTAAACACGGATGACTTTTACTTCTTCAGCAGCTTAAACACGGATGACTTTTACTTCTTTAGCAGCTTAACACGGATGACTTTTACTTCTTTAGCAGCTTAAACACGGATGACTTTTACTTCTTTAGCAGCTTAACACGGATGACTTTTACTTCTTCAGCAGCTTAAACACGGATGACTTTTACTTCTTTAGCAGCTTAAACACGGATGACTTTTACTTCTTTAGCAGCTTAAACACGGATGACTTTTACTTCTTTAGCAGCTTAAACACGGATGACTTTTACTTCTTCAGCAGCTTAAACACGGATGACTTTTACTTCTTCAGCAGCTTAAACACGGATGACTTTTACTTCTTTAGCAGCTTAAACACGGATGACTTTTACTTCTTTAGCAGCTTAAACACGGATGACTTTTACTTCTTCAGCAGCTTAAACACGGATGACTTTTACTTCTTCAGCAGCTTAAACACGGATGACTTTTACTTCTTTAGCAGCTTAAACACGGATGACTTTTACTTCTTTAGCAGCTTAAACACGGATGACTTTTACTTCTTCAGCAGCTTAAACACGGATGACTTTTACTTCTTCAGCAGCTTAAACACGGATGACTTTTACTTCTTTAGCAGCTTAAACACGGATGACTTTTACTTCTTTAGCAGCTTAAACACGGATGACTTTTACTTCTTCAGCAGCTTAACACGGATGACTTTTACTTCTTTAGCAGCTTAAACACGGATGACTTTTACTTCTTTAGCAGCTTAAACACGGATGACTTTTACTTCTTTAGCAGCTTAAACACGGATGACTTTTACTTCTTCAGCAGCTTAAACACGGATGACTTTTACTTCTTCAGCAGCTTAAACACGGATGACTTTTACTTCTTTAGCAGCTTAAACACGGATGACTTTTACTTCTTCAGCAGCTTAAACACGGATGACTTTTACTTCTTCAGCAGCTTAAACACGGATGACTTTTACTTCTTCAGCAGCTTAAACACGGATGACTTTTACTTCTTCAGCAGCTTAAACATGGATGACTTTTACTTCTTTAGCAGCTTAACACGGATGACTTTTACTTCTTTAGCAGCTTAACACGGATGACTTTTACTTCTTTAGCAGCTTAAACACGGATGACTTTTACTTCTTTAGCAGCTTAACACGGATGACTTTTACTTCTTCAGCAGCTTAAACACGGATGACTTTTACTTCTTTAGTAGCTTAAACACGGATGACTTTTACTTCTTCAGCAGCTTAACACGGATGACTTTTACTTCTTTAGCAGCTTAAACACGGATGACTTTTACTTCTTCAGCAGCTTAAACACGGATGACTTTTACTTCTTTAGTAGCTTAAACACGGATGACTTTTACTTCTTCAGCAGCTTAAACACGGATGACTTTTACTTCTTCAGCAGCTTAAACACGGATGACTTTTACTTCTTCAGCAGCTTAAACACGGATGACTTTTACTTCTTTAGCAGCTTAAACACGGATGACTTTTACTTCTTTAGCAGCTTAACACGGATGACTTTTACTTCTTCAGCAGCTTAAACACGGATGACTTTTACTTCTTTAGCAGCTTAAACACGGATGACTTTTACTTCTTCAGCAGCTTAAACACGGATGACTTTTACTTCTTTAGTAGCTTAAACACGGATGACTTTTACTTCTTCAGCAGCTTAAACACGGATGACTTTTACTTCTTCAGCAGCTTAAACACGGATGACTTTTACTTCTTCAGCAGCTTAAACACGGATGACTTTTACTTCTTTAGCAGCTTAAACACGGATGACTTTTACTTCTTTAGCAGCTTAACACGGATGACTTTTACTTCTTCAGCAGCTTAAACACGGATGACTTTTACTTCTTTAGCAGCTTAACACGGATGACTTTTACTTCTTTAGCAGCTTAAACACGGATGACTTTTACTTCTTTAGCAGCTTAACACGGATGACTTTTACTTCTTCAGCAGCTTAAACACGGATGACTTTTACTTCTTTAGCAGCTTAAACACGGATGACTTTTACTTCTTTAGCAGCTTAAACACGGATGACTTTTACTTCTTTAGCAGCTTAAACACGGATGACTTTTACTTCTTCAGCAGCTTAAACACGGATGACTTTTACTTCTTCAGCAGCTTAAACACGGATGACTTTTACTTCTTCAGCAGCTTAAACACGGATGACTTTTACTTCTTTAGCAGCTTAAACACGGATGACTTTTACTTCTTCAGCAGCTTAACACGGATGACTTTTACTTCTTCAGCAGCTTAAACACGGATGACTTTTACTTCTTCAGCAGCTTAACACGGATGACTTTTACTTCTTCAGCAGCTTAAACACGGATGACTTTTACTTCTTTAGCAGCTTAAACACGGATGACTTTTACTTCTTTAGCAGCTTAAACACGGATGACTTTTACTTCTTTAGCAGCTTAAACACGGATGACTTTTACTTCTTTAGCAGCTTAAACACGGATGACTTTTACTTCTTTAGCAGCTTAAACACGGATGACTTTTACTTCTTTAGCAGCTTAAACACGGATGACTTTTACTTCTTTAGCAGCTTAAACACGGATGACTTTTACTTCTTCAGCAGCTTAAACACGGATGACTTTTACTTCTTCAGCAGCTTAAACACGGATGACTTTTACTTCTTCAGCAGCTTAACACGGATGACTTTTACTTCTTCAGCAGCTTAACACGGATGACTTTTACTTCTCGGTAATCAACACTGTAGCTCATAGACACTGCAGCTTTAGCATGAGCACACATAATAACCAAAGTGTTATCTTTAATCCACAGAGATAAACGAGAGGTCGAGCGAGACCAACGAGCAGCTGCGAGAGTATCACTACGACGGGCTCTATCCTCGCTCCCACTGGTTCCACTGAGCACGCTCAGTGTCGAGCAGAGCTGGGCTGCAGCACTACCTGTACCCTGGATTTCTTTCAGCTCCATTCATACACAACCTAAACTGTACAACACGTGTGATACTGTGTGCAGTTTGTATTGTGAGCTCAAAGTTTCGCAGGCTTCTTTTTCTGTGTCCATAGAAGCTTCACACGGCTACCTGCATCTGCCCGATGAACCCTATTAGAACCACCTTTTACATACTCAGTCTGCAAGGAGCGTCATGTCTTTCAGTCAAAATGACAAATAAAGATGTGTTTCCAGTATTTAACTCCCAGTGTCTGGTATTTGGAGCATTCGGGGGAAAGTGGGGCGGAACAAAGGAGAGGACGAGGTGGGCTGCAGAAGTCATCAGGATGCATGAATCCCACATTCCAGAGTGGCAAAATAAGACTCAAACTGGGAGGAGACTGAAGGAAGAGCACAAAGAGGAGAGCACAAACAGTATAAGGAACTGAAACCACAGCTCAAATCCAAAACCTTACATTCCCCCCATACTTATGTTTCCTCTGGCACTGATAGAGGAGCGGAGCCTGCTGTTTCAGAGCAGGTAAAGGCATCCACTTCATTGGAAGATGAGCTCTATTCTTCTCCTTTGGGTTCCCTAAGTTATACAACACGGTATGGCCTCAGAAACAGCTCCAGCAACATATTAAAACAAGAAATTAAACTTTACATGTACAAGTATGTGAGGCTCACCACATAAATGTGCTCAAATTCCTCGGACTCTATCCCTCCATTAGATGAAAATGACTCATTTTGACCTTTTATTTATCCAACTACAGCTTATGTTTTATTTCAATAAAGATAGTATACTTTTTCCATAAATGCTCTACTACTTTATCTATAGATAAAGTTAATCGTGGCGTCTCCCAGTGTTCAGTTTTAGATCCAACTCATTTTAATCCATTTACTGACAATAAAAGCGTCAGAAATCTGGGTGTCATTTCTGACCCGGATCTTATTCTGAGCATCATATCAGAAATGGTTTTCAACACCTTCAGAATATCACCAGAATACGCCCGTTTCTCTCTGAAACCAATGCAGTTATTTCCTCCAGAATCCATCACTGTGGCCTCCCTGAAGGGCTCAAACCGACACCAGCATTTAAACTATTAATAACCAACTACTTTTAAAGAAACCCAACCTTCATCCTTTAGTTTTCAACAATTTTAGACTCAATTCTTTCATTTTGATGAAAAACCTTTAGCTTTTATGAGAAGTTGTCAGGTTCGTAGAGTTCTGACACTAAATTCAACCAATGACCCGCCAACAGCTATTTGAATTCTTTTAGATCTAAGGACAGCTGTTGCTGAATTTAGCTGGTTTCACTTCCCCGAGTCTTCATGAGTCATAGCTGCTGTATTGGAAGGTCTGAATAATGTGAAATATAAAATCCACCAACCTCATCATGCAGCGGAGAACAGGCTGGATAGAGTAGAGGTTTCCACCTCCAGTAGGATCCTTAGGAACATGTGCACAGAAAGGCTCCAAACCCACCACTGCTTCACCCCTCAGATTCTGATAAACTTCTCCAGTTAAACTCTCTGAGCTCTGATTCTTCTCCGGTCTCCAGCTGGTCCAGAAGGCAGCCGCCGGGCTTCTTTCTGATGTGTCACATCAGCCCAAGCCTGGCTGCCTGTATGCTTTAGGACTGATTTAAGAGATTTTCTTGATCACTTTTAAAGCTCTGAAGGTGTGGCTGACCCCAGATGGGCCACCTCACAGCTTTAGATCCCCGGGGCCAGCCTGAGGAAATAAGGCTCACAGACTTCTTTTAAATCACTTCTTCAAACCATTTGAATATACTGACATTCATGTGACCTTAATTTATTCATTTAGATTGTTTTGAACTTTTATTCCCTATTGTTTCTTAACTTGTAACAGTTTGCATAAATTAAGTATCATCATTAGTTCTAAACTACAGAAGGAGGCAAAGAGGGTGAATGGCAGTCACTTGGTGCAGGGGGTGGAGTTTTTCATTTAAAAATGGTCGAGTAATTCCCAAAGAACTTAAACGAAATGTAGAGGAGAAACATTTCTGCAGTAAATCTACAAACATGGATATTATGCTGTAAAAGTACATAGAATCCACATTACAAAGCATTGCTTTAATCATCCAGTAATTCAGCTCCATCAAAAGTCTTAATCATCATAATCAATAAAAACAGTGAAAAACATTATTGATCCACATCTAAAAATGCTTCTAAACCCTTAAATGACAAACACAAAAGTCTTGGAAGAGGCCGCTGACGTCACTTGGTGCTGCTGAGGAACTTGGCGTGCTCCTCGCCCCGAGGCTGGAGGAGCTCTCCTCCGATTTTAGGTCCAGTTTTCTCCTGAAATTAAAGCAAACTTCAGGTCTCCTTCCTCTCATTAGACAGCTTTTTAATGCTTTCAGGCTTACCTTCAGCATCCCGTCCCGCTCCCATTTAAACAGACCGCAGTTACTAAAAGTGGAAACACAAAGGTCAGACATGTGGTTCATGTTTGAGTTTCCCCTCAGCTGGTTTCAACCTGTCCACTCCTCTTATTTCTGCTCCAACACCTAGAGGAGGGGGTTCCAGCCTCACCTGCAGTGCTGGTGAGGCAGTCTGTCCAGGGCGACGGCTCTCTGTCCACAGGGACACCTGAAGAAGCGTTTCATGGCATCGTGCCACTGCAGCTCGTGATGCTCATCCACACAGCGATCCGCCGGCTTGAAGTAGGTGTAGCTGCACTGGAAGTAGCAGCAACAAGGGAAATGAACAGCTTTCACAGCTTCAGTCAGGGTCCACTCACCGTCTGCATCGTGGATACCTTTTTACAGGTGACAGCGCGACACTTCATCTCTCTGATGCCCCTCATCTTCTCCTCCATCTGCTCCTTCCTCACCAGAGCACTGAAGTAGCGCTCCTGCAGCTGATACTCCGCCTGACAGGAGCACATAAAACCAGAGGCTCTCACACAGCTTCAGCTACAGAGAAGCAGCTGCCTTGTTGCTACGGTGACGGCTGTCATACCGCCTGCAGAACCACGCCGTGGCGAGATTTGGCGTTTAGGATCTTCTGAAACTCCTCGGACTGGACGTAGCGCAGCTTTTCCCGTTGCTTTTTCTGGGCTGGTTCCTCCTCCTCTTTACTGGACCCCACACCTGCACAGGGAATCCAAACAACAGATGATCTCCTAACCTCTGAAATTAATTATCACATGACCTCCAGCTTCTTCCGTGCTCCGATGGCGGCGGCCGGGCCGAACCGTGTGGTTACACCAATAAAATGGAAGAATCTAAATGTGTGGATTTCATAACTTCAATCAGGTTCATGTTCTGTTTGATCAGATTTATTTTCTCCTGAAACTCAACAGAAGGTCAGAAAATGACCAGAAATAAAATCTGTACATCAGTAAAGGTGTGTGTGTACCGTCTGCTGGGGTCCGATTCCTCTCCACGCGGGCGCTGATCTCACTGCTGTTGCTCCTCTTCCTCTTCACAGCATTGGGGTCCTCCTTCTCGAGCCCCGCCCCTTTGGCCCTCAGCTGCCTCAGGGCAGCCAGCTTGGCGGCTGACAGGCCGGCAGCTGGAGCTGGGGGGGGGCTGTTATCAAAGAAGAGGATGTCATCGCCCTCTGAGAAACCTCGGCCCAGGGCCGGAGCGTGGGGCGCCGCGGGGGCCTCAGGAGCTGCTTTTGGGGACGTCAGGCTACACTGAGCCAGAGCCGGTCGGGCACCAGCCGGGTTCTGCGGCGCCCTCTGTCGCCGGGCCTGGAGCAGCTGGCGCTGCTTCTGTTTCTGCTGCTTCAGCAGGTCAGAGGCTGAGATGGACTGCAAAGGAGCTGCAGCGGCGTGTTTCGAGGCTGAGGATGGAAAGCAGAGCAGTGAGGACCTCTGGAGCCCGCCTGCCTTCAGCTCACGCTGTGTGAGATTTAACCTTAAAACGTTCAGACTGTTACTGGAGCCTCATCTGAACCTGGAGCTCACACTTCCTGCTGTGATCCCACACACTGTGATCCCATCTGTGATCCCTCACATCTGTTGGAAAGGCTGGTCCTGGTTCTATCTGTGTGTTCTAGTTTGGGTTCTTTCCCTTTAAATCCTTTTGCATTTTGCTGGTGTAAAACTGGAATAAACAGCAGGGAGGATACCTGACAGGCTGCCCTGGGTGAGGTGCTTCTTCAGCTGCAGAACTCCAGGTGTTGGCACCGACATCAGACTCTTAAATTCATCAGAACAACCTGAAACTTCGCCAGACTGCAAAGCTAACAAAGCACAGACAGTTAGAAAAGCTCTGAACAGGTAACATCTTTGTTTTTTAAGGCAGCAGAAGTGACCTCACACCATCACTTCATGACATCCATTTTCACATCTACTCTGCATCTGTGAGGAAAGTGGAAGCAGCTGCTCACCGAGCTGTTTGGCCTGATGGATGAGCTGAGCTGAGCCTCTCACAAAAAGCTTGTCCAGAGTTTTCTGGGCAGGTTTGTTGGCTTTAGATGCAGTTCTGCAACACAACGAGAGGAGCTTTCAGTCCTCAGTCTGATCCTTAATGGGGTCAAACCGCCGTTACTCACAGTGAGGCGGCGCAGGCCGGCGAGGACACGCCGCCGTAGTAGAAGCCGTCCTGACACAGCCGCTCTCTCAGGCTGCCCCCCTTCCCCTTCACCTTGTTGGGGGCTTTTCCAGAGAAGGATGACTGCAGCTCCGCCCTCCTGGAGCTCATCTTCTTGTACTGGGCCTTGACGTGATACTGACAGTACTGACAGTCGTACTGCAGGAAGATTCAGTGGAAGATGATGATGTGGAAAACAGCAGCGAGCAGAGTCTGGATCCCAGTCAGTTAAATTAAGAACCCACCATGTTCACTATCTGAGAGCAGGGCTCTCCGTTCCTCTTGGCAGCCTTGCAGGTGCCGTAGTCCTGAGCCTCCCCCAGAACCAGAACCTTCTGCGGGTGATCCACTGTCAAACTCACCTGGAGCACAACACCAGTTTTATTTTTGAAGCAGTGCTGAACACGTCTTTTCTTTTGTTTCCTCATCGCCTTTCAGCTACAATCAGGTGAATAACAGAAAGCCTCTCAGATGCTCTACTGACCATTTCTGTCAGGTTCAGGCAGAAAGGGGGGGAGTAAAGTACAGCAAAGGCAGCATCACCTGAGGCTGAAGCTGGATGAAGACAACAAGAGGCTGAAAACAGACTTATTCCTGTAGATCTGAGAGGCTTTTCCAGATTAATGGGCTCAAAAACAAAAAGGCAGGATTGTTTTTGAGTTGGAGGTGACTTTAGACATTTAATATCAGGATATATCCTATTTACATTTCCTGTAGGTAGGCTCGGATCTCTGATTCCAGAAGTCTGAGGAACCTGAAACCTGCTCTTAATAAGAGGAACCAGAAGGAGTGAAAGAAGCTCCAGCCTCTGCCGCTGAACACCTCTCTACTGTGTTAAATCAGACTGTTGGAACATTCCTGCAGCAGCTAAATGTGATGCAGCGAGCATAAAGAGCTTCACTCACGCCATCGTATCCGTCTCTCTGCTTCATGGAGTTCGGGTTGAGGAGTCCAATCACTGTGCCGGGCTCCGTCTTCCAGTGCTCTTTGTGGACTTCACCGAAGAGGAGCAGAGACACAAACACTTCCATGTTGTGGAGGTCATTCAGCTTCCAGATGCTGAAGGTTTTTCCCTGTTGTTAAAGAAGGTGGGGGGACACCACGGTGGTTTATTTCTTACAGGTGGAGCTAATAACTGGATGGATTTAATGGGTTAAAAACAGAAACAAACAGCAGGTCATTTTACACATTTTCCCCGGATTCACTTGTTATTTTCCATCTTTAATAAGGAGAACATAAAGCAAAGAACTAATAACAGTGAAGCAGCTTTTCCACATTAAAGAAAATAATCTCCTCCAGCTGTTTCACCCCATCCCAGACAAAAGAACCCACACTCTGAGACCCTTACGCTGCTGCTGCTTTGCGGCGTGGCTTTGCTGATCAGCACTGCGAACGTCACCCAGTCGCAGTCCTCCAGCTTCTCCCGGGTCAGGCGCTCTGGCACCTGCGACAGGCGAATCAGGCGCCGAGCCGCCATTTTGCGGTCCAGTTCACTGGAGGACACCCGCGGCTTTCTGAAACATGAAGGAACCGAGACTGATGCTGAGACTGAGCAGCGCTGGTTTTACCTAAAAAGCCGTCATTCTGACCTGAGCCGCAGTCCCGAGTATTTCTCAACAGCCACGTCTTTAGGAAGAGGAGGTGAAGGGGCAGGTTGAGCTGCTGGGGGTGGGAGAGGTGGGGGTGACTGCATAGGACCAGCAGCTCCGCTGAGGCTGTCCAACGGCTGGAAGGAGCTGCCCATCTTTACCTCCACCAGCGGCCCTCTGTCTTCTGAGGGGGAAATGCACATAAAAACCACCAAATCTACACCCAGCACTGCTGGAAGGAGGAGCTTTACCTGGTGGTGTGGCAGCTTTGGAGCGGTGAGCCACTCTGGGTTTACGTTTGATTGAGTCTCCGATGGTGAGCTGAGAGGAAAAGTCTGAGGACTCCTGCAGCCTCGGGCTTCCTGCTCTGATGGGATTCGATGAAGATGTTGCTATAAGACCGACACACATTCAACTTTAGCTCATGGTTATGCATCTTTTTAAATTCTACAATATTCATAAATGTTGAAACAAACATAATAATTTACATTGATATTTCCATTTGTCTGTGTGTGACGTACAGAATGATGTGCCTCTACATGAGGTACAGTTCAGCTTAAATTCAGTGAAAACTTAAGGCTCAGAGTCCATCTGCTGACCCTCAAACATGCAGATAAGTAGATAAGAAACACTTTACACATGCAATGAGCTGAAAGTTTACCTCGACACTTTAAAACCTGCAGAGGAAAGAGCCTCCTCTTTATTTTCTCTAACTGTATGAACTGCATCAACTCTCTCAGCCACAGACACTGTACAGGGGTCTGAGTGCCTGTTTACCACAGAGAACCACAGCTTTCCTCACTGGGGGCTGGTTTGAGGTCGATGCCATGTTTAAAACTAGAAACCAAGGCATGTCCAGAACATGTGGGTTAGATTAGCAGCAGTCATCCACAGGGGGGTCTCACCTTAGAAAGATTCTGAACTGTTTTCGGCTTCATTTTGAGAGAGGAGCTGTTATTCTCTCTCTGCAAAGCGTTCCAAATATCCTCCTCTGTCCTCATCTCCTCGCTCTAATCCTGACGAGTTGTGGTTTTAAATTAACTTTCTTTGAGTCAAACAGTAACTATCAAATGATTTAATGGAGATACTGAAGGTCATTTTGGGAGGTGGGGTCATGTTGCTGAAGAAAGACTTGAATTGGTTTAGAATCATTAAGACCATCACTGTCACAGAGTGATGAATCCATGGAGCAGACTGTTCTGGGGTCAGTTGTGTCTGAACCTCAGAAACGACCCAAAACACAGTTTTTGCTTCTTAGTGTGAAGGACACAGGATGCAGAGGACTGGACTTTCCCCGTTAGATATGATAAGTTAACCATGGCTCACTTACAGCCGGCTACAGGCAGAGGATAGAGAGAATGGACACGAAGCTCATCTTAACACAGCCTCTCATCGACTACTGGGGACACACCAGGGAAATAGTCTCAAGTGAGGAGTCAAAGGAAGAAGAAGTCGGGCTGTGCTTTTAAATCCCAGCATAACATTTTTTTACAAGCCAAATCTGTAGTTTCCCACAGAAACAGGAAGTGTGCAGTGGTCCTCCGGGTTGAAGAACAGCATGAAGTTTACCTGCTTGGGATCTGGTCCCCTGTGTGGCAGCTGGACCGGCCTGGGTCGGTTTGGATGTTGGCCGTTGGACCGGTGCTGGTTTGGGACTTTTAGAGGAGGACTGTGTTGAAACCTTCTGGCTCGCCTGGAGCTGCTGCTGTAATCTTTGCATCTGCTCCTGCATCCGCCTCAACTCCCCTGAACAAGATATAGGGTTGATGTGACTGAATTAAACTCCAATATGCATCAAATACTTAGAACTTTAGGATGATTTCTGAGTTACAAACCCTGTAAATCCTCCTTTGACCTGTTAGCTCCTTCTTCTTTTGCATCTCTCTCTTTATTTTCAACATCTCCAGAGAGATCTTTGACCACATTCTCTACGGCCACCTCTTCCTCCTCGCTGCCCTCTTTGTACTCTTCCTCCTCTTCGTTGTCTTCATCAAACAGGCCATCCAGTTCATCTGCCTGCTGCTGACGACCTCGTTCTTCACCAACGCCCTCGCTCTCAGCCAGAAGAGCTGTCAAAACCTCGAGATCATCCTCACCTGAGAGGAAAACATATTCAGTCACTGTGTCTTGTTCTATAAAAGGAATTTTGCTCTAACGCGTTTTAAATGTCATGAAACTCACTGTCCATTTCCATCAACTGCTTATTGAGGTTGATCAGCTGGCCTAAAGAGAGGCAGTTTGTGAAGTAAAGGCTAATCTGGCAACTTGAGAAAGACCTGTGAGAACACAGAAGACATTGAAATGTAAATCAGTTCCTAACATGTTAAGCATTAATTAAATTAATTAATACGTTTTTACTCAAATATACATCTACTGAACACTCTGCATAATTCAAGATGTAAACAACAATGAGACCAAAGAAAGCATCACGTTATAATATGAAGTCTGTGTTAAATTTAACTTTCAGGGTGTTTTAGCTAACAAAGAACACGAGTAAAATATGGTCTACGGTTAAAAATGTCCGGCGGAAAGGACAAAATATCAAACATACGAGTTTTTCTTCGGCAATCAATAAAAGGCAACGTTGAACAAACAAAAGCATTAAAACGAAAACAACTTTTTATCCATATATTTTATGACGCACTTCAGGTTAAAGTAACAGTTAAGAATAACGTTCAGGTATTCCTTATTTTACAAAAGTTAACACTTTAGACAAACTATTCAGCTGCATTTAACAAAAAAACATACTTTTGGCCTCTTTCTGCTGCACTCGCGGTGAAACAAATCTAAACTGGCGCTAAACGAAGGACCCCGTTGTGTTGTCAAATGGCCTTTTGGTGCCCAATGATTTGCCAGATAAAAAAAATAACAAAATAATCAACTTATTAAATTAATACCAGAACAACATGTAAGGACACATATGTACTATAAGTATTCGTATAGGCTAGAACATTTTATATTTTAAGAAAAAAATACGACTGCTGATATTCATTTTATTGTTTTATTTATTAACAGGGAAACAAGGAGCCACGATATGTTGCAAAGGTGAAGCTCTGAGCGCTTAGATTTTTTTTATTTACAAAAAGACACCATACTGGCTGGAGCCTATACCTGCTGTCTTTGGGGGATAGGCAGGGTACAAACGAGACAAACAACCATTCACACTCACACCTAGGGGCAGTTTAGAGTCACCAATTAACCTAACGTGCTTGTTTTCAGACGGTGGGAGAAAGCCTGAGAAAACCCACTTGGCTGAGCACAATTAAAACTTGGATAAAAAGATAATATTGTGTGCATCTGTAAATTGAAGTAAAAGGAGAATGTGTGTCGTACTGTTGAAATCTAAGTGATAATGACAATGAATTACAGGTTGAGCTTCTCCACTTGAATACATAATCAGTTTCATAACAATTATTGCACGGGCGGGTTACATGACTTGATCTAAACCCACTGAGTGGCTTACATTGGTATCAGGTATTAGGCTCTGTTAGTGTTTCAGCCCATGTCAGAAAAGTTTGCTTATTATCATTAAATAAAAGTCAGCCAAAGAGGCTGTTTTCATATCAAAACTTCACAAGGAGAAGTTGGGAGACAAAGAGAGCTGTGTTTTAAGAAGGAATCCCCACTGATTGTTATCTTTATAGCTCCCCAAATAAGGAGATGCCTCCAAACTAAGGAGATAAACCAGACCTGGGCACATAGAGGATTGTATGTATGTGTGTCACCTAATAAAAGGTAAAGGGAGGCAACCACTCGTTGGAGAGCTCTTGTGAATCTGCAGAGAGAAGGTTCCTGTGTTGTTCTCCCCTTGCAAGTAAAATTCTGAGGCCTCTGAGGGATTTCTTGGTTTCATACCGTTGTCTGTGAGTGAATTTTTCTAACACCCATTAAAAGAAAGAGAAGTGCAAGAAGAGGTGCATCATGGGAGGGCCCTCATCTTTCTTGATGTTTAGCACTTTGAAACAGGGGAACTAAATAAATACCAGTTGCTGGTGACTTCAGACACCCTGATACATGCTCCCAGGAACAGGAAGAAGGTCTTTTTTTTTACAATTCGTCACCTTTAAAATCAAGTGTTCCTGCTCAGGTTTGGCATGTGCTCCAAAACGTCTACAAGGTGACAGAAGAACTTTCGATGGAAAGAATGACTTCATACATCACCATTTATCAGCAGATAAAGTATAGGTTAAATGCTTATTTATTTATTAGTTCTTTTCTTTTCTTTCAGAGAAATACAACATATAATGAGAAAGCCTTCATAACCTAAATAACACAGTGTTGGCAGGGAGCTACCTGCATGCTGATTGCCAAGTAAATATATTATGATCTAATTACCAGATATCATAAATATATAATTCATCTTAATATTAAAGTGCCTACAGGGTACAGGCCTCTAAACACTGACACCAGAAACCCAATTATGAGGTAAAACATACTTACTGAGGAAACTATAAAAAGAATTTCAGTTGAATTTGAAAAGGAAGCCATCAAACAAATATATAAAAAGTGTTTAGCAACAAATTCAACTTTGGTTGGTTAATAATGTGCATGTGAGGCACCCAGCAAAGTAAAAAGAGTTTCATCCTGGAGTACTTTTTAAGTCATCACAGAAAAACGTGCATGTTCTACTATATTCCTGCTTTACTTTAGCTGCTCACAATGTTTCAAATGTATTACAAACTAGAACTTAGTCCAGGCTTTAAAGTCCTCCTGATCCTTTGATGAGTATAACTGAGCGGGTTTGGATCGGTGGAGTAACGTCTCAGGAGGTACGTGTCAAAGCAGAGGAAGACTCGGGTTAAGGTGCTGAAGCAGCTGCTGCAGCTGATAGTGATGGAGATCTAGTTGATGCAGTCCATGATGTGGATCTGCAGGGAGTCCAGGTCCGGCAGGATCTCGTTGCACTTTGGGCAGACATGCTCGGGAATTTTCCCCTGATTCTGCCAGTCAGTTCCTGCCAAACAGACATTGATCATCAGTTCAACCTGATTATTGATGCTCCACCTACACCCCAGACCTACATCACAACCAGGTCCACCGGTCACCAGAGGTTAGGTCCTCTCAACTGTGTGGAGTGTTTTAGAGGCTTTGAGCTCTCTGGTGCTCTTTCATTTCCAGCTGGATTTAATTGCCGTATTTTTCAGACCATAAGGAGCTCTTAAAATCCTTTAATTTTCTCTAAAACCGACAGTGAGCCTTAAAGCTGCGGTGCAGCTAATGTATGAATTAACTCTGGTTGTGCTCTCTGACCTGGAACCGATTTTATGTGGTGCACGGCGCTCAAAAATGTTTTAGCCTTGGTAAGCTACGAAGCTGCACTGCTTGATGGTTTGAGCATTACGGGCCACCGTAGTCCCGAGCCTGGCGGAGTCATCTGTAATCTGGGCTTCAGCATTAAGGTGTGAGCACTCATTCATTTTCTATAACGCTGCCCCAAGAATAATAATAATAAAGTTGGACTTTTCTGAGTTTTGTTTCATTTAACTATGAAAATAGACCCGTTGGCAGTCAGTCGTTGGTATTACAGCTTATAACTCGCTTTATAGCTGGAAAAATACGGTAAACGTTGTGGTTCGGAGGTGAGGCTCTTACTCCAACCACAGCAGGTGAGCTCGTCTTTTATCATTTTATTCATGGACTACCTGTCCTCCAACATGACTGACAACAGGTCGAGATCATTTAAGCCGTGCTGCTGCCTCCATCTCTGGGTTTAGTTAAGCTACAGAGCCACAGTGAGCTGGAGCTGCCTCTGCTGCTCTGCAGTAAACATCACCCAACCTGCTCATGTAGTTTCAGCTTAAGTAACTTGTAACTTATGTGAAAGTCTGTATGTCAGACTGAGGAACCTCAGACCAACTATAAAGAAGACCAAAGTTATTGTTTTTTTGCTTGTTTCGATATCAAACCTTCAGATGGAGAAAGCTGCTTAGCTAACTTTACACCCGTCTTACTTCTCTCTGAGTTCTGGTTCTGATGTGTTATTTCCTGTCACCGTAATATACGACAACATTACCTAAAGCAAGAAATCATAACTGAGGAGGAGCATCTAAATTTGAATCTGTTTTGAGTGACAATAAGACTAAATGTGTTAACTTTAAAGAGCGGGACCAGCAAATATGGTGTCATTTTAAAATGTGAAACTTTAACACTTCAGACAGCTCATAGAGGTGATGATGCTTTATTTGTGGTATATGGACCTCTTAAGAAGATAACACCGTATATAACACTGCTTTTGTGCTGAATGACCAAAATAAGTGAACCGATGAGACTGGGATGCAGCAGAAACAGCTTTACCTCTTCCAACCAGAGCTGCTCCAGTTCCATGAGGATTTCCTACTGCTGACAAATGTCTGCGCTGCATATCGGTCAGCGAGCTCCTGCAGAGAAAGCAGGATGAAGGGTGTCAGGGGGTCTGGACATGTGTCTATAGAGGCTCTTATTGCTGTCTCACGCAGCAGTTTGGATGCAGCTCAATAGCTGAACAAATCCTTAAAAAGACAACAAACTCGGCTCCTTATTGTCGTCAGAGGGTCTCGCCTTTGTGGCTGTAATTCTGTAAAATAAGTAGTTGTCCTGAATGGAAATAAGTCTCGAGGATGAAAAATAACATCCACAAATAAAAGAGATTGAGCTCTTCTTATTTTCAATCATCAAGATGACAGTAGGTCAGCGAGTTTGTTGTTTGCCGACTCCGACTGGAACCAGTTTAGTCTTTGTTATTCCCAAAGTTGCATCTTTTCTCTGTTTATAAAGTCCTCTTAAAACAGGTAAAAAACACTTCTTTTTCCAACCCTTTTTCTTCACCTTTTTTAAATTCACTTCTTCTAAATGTGGGAGTCATTTTTCCTGTTCTGCTTATTTTAGGCCTCTGGACTGGACTGCCCTCCAGTTCCAATTAAACCAACCATGGAATTACATTAAAAATAGACATAAAAGCTTAAAATGATTATATCCACCTTACAGTAAACAGAGAAGAGCACAGATAAGGCTGCAGCCTCTGCAGAGCTTTCATACCGGCCCAGGGAGTCCAGTTCCTCCTGCAGCTGGCTGTTCTGCTTCTTCACGTACTCCAGCTGAGCTGCCAGACGCTCCTTCTCCTCGTGGAGTTTCTCCCTCGCCGCTCGCTCTGCGTAGAAGTCTGAGGAGTATACCTCTGCCTGCAGAAAAACCGATCCATGACCGGCTACAGTGTGAGTAAAATCCAGAACACTCGACTATTATCAGAAAGAAACACCAGTTTCCTCCACCAGGAGCTCCCAGTCTGACTGTAAAGGATTAAAAATGTCTTTGGAATCGGGCCCTCAACAGATGTGATCTGACCTGAGCTTGGAACACAGAGATCGTCTCCAGGTCCTTCTCCTTCAGGTATATCTCTTGCTTCATCTCATCAATCTTCTTCTGTTTACCAGCCAAAGCTTCTTCAGCTGCAGTGAGACGCTGCTGCAGCTCATCCAGCAGCTCCCTCTGTGCCAGCTGAGGCTGCAGGACAAGACAGACGGGTGAAACAGGACAACCCTTCTGACAGATGGATGCTCTTCTGAGCCAGTTACCTCTCGCTTCTTGTTCTCCTCCTTCAGTTCAGTGTAGTCTTCAAACAGCTTGGTGTAGGCGTCCTTCAGCTGGGCCAGGTTGTTCCTGTGAGGAAGAAAAGAGAGGAGGTCATTCTAATCGAGCAGATCTCCTTTTCTGTCTAAGCAGCCCCACTGAGGTGTACCGAAGTGGTCTAACACCGAGTCCTGCCAGCCCTGAGGTCCATGGATCGGACTGGTTTGTCTAACACTCGCTGATGCTTGATGGGATTCATTTCTGCAGAATTTTGAGTCAAACCATTCCTGTTTCTAGCCATCCAAATGCCAGACGTCGGACTGGTGGAGGTCCAGATGTACTTTATGTCTAAGCAAAAAGGGCTTTCCTAGCTCAGTGGTTTCCCTCTATATAGTGTGTCAGTGGGCTCATTCCCACTCTAGGAACCTTTTGCAGAACCTTTTCAGGAATCGGGCCGTTTTTTCGCTCATTGGGACATTCAGGAACTCGGGACCACGGCCCTCAGTTCCTGGAACCATTTTAGCTCCTTCAGGGTCTTTTCTGGGCTCCACAGGAACCAGACGCCTGCTGTGATCGTCCATGATTAATATCACCGTCATGCGGCCCAGGAACACGGCGGCCTCCTCCTCTCCCTGTTAGCTTCTTGCTGCTGTTGTTTTCTTCTCTCCTCACTTTTCCCGGGTTCTGTTCTGTTGCTGAGTGGCGCTAAAGTAACTCGTCTGTGGCAGACGGCGGCGTCACATCAGTCCCTGTCGAGGCCCCCGACTCATGTGAGTGCAAAAAGAAACGGTTCCCCTGGGGAAGGGCAGGGCTCAGAACTAAATTCGAGGTGGACAGTTCTCAGAACTGCGTTCTTTGAACTCTCTGTCCGATTGCGGCTTGTGTGACCTCTGACCTCTCGTCATCAGCCCTCCTGTGCTCCATCTGGCTCTGGGCCTGCACGCTGTCCAGCTGCAGCTTCAGCCGGTCGTTCTCTGACTGAACGGCCTGCTTCTCCACCAGCTGAGCCTTCAGAGTCGCCACATCTTGCTCCACCTCCCGACATCTACAAAAAGCAGATGTATAATCCCTCCTACCTTTAGAAGGGTTTCTCATTTTATTTGCTGCATGTTTGTGTGTGAGCCTGTGGGCCCGACCTGTCCTGCAGGTTCTTCTTCATGCCTTCTGCTTCATCCAGCTTTCTCTGGGCCTGCTGCAACTCTTTGAACAGCGTCATCATTTGAGATTTGAGATTCTCCACCTCAGAGGCTGCCTGAAACATTACAGGCAGGCCATAAGGAAGCAAACCAAACCTCTATCGTAAAACACCGACACAGTAACTATTTCTCTGAGTACATAATGTACCTTCTCTTCCTTCCCAGAATCCTCTTTAGTTTCTGCCTGGATTGTCTGAGTTGACTCTTCTACACCACTCTTCCTTTCCTCCAGCTCTGTGATTCTGTTGGAGAAAGAACACTAAAATTTTACAAACTGATACCAAACCACTAGCTGACACTAAAGTGGATCATTTAGAGGTGAACTGTTCCTTTAAAGTCACCCTCAGACAGGTATAAATCCCCTAAAACTCATCAGTGTTCCTCAGAATAGCTTATTTTGAAGTTTCCTCCCACTAAAAAACTCTCATTCAGTAAAAAGGGATGGTTTTGTTGATCAATGCCAGTCGTTATGAAATGAGAAACCGATTTGGGCCTCTTCAGTATGTGGTCATACATTAAATACACATCAGATTCTTCAGTATGTGGTCATACATTAAATACACATCAGATTCTTCAGTATGTGGTCATACATTAAATACACATCAGATTCTTCAGTATGTGGTCATACATCAAATACACATCAGATTTTCTGCAAAGCGACCTTTTAAACAGAATTCACGTGACTTCCACCTCTGCGTCTATCTCCTCTGAACATGAAGGATGAGAGCCGGTGGAAGACCAGCTGGACTCAGCGTCTGGGGTGTATTCCTGAATCTGGTGACATCTTTGTTATGTGCTCAGCACGGTGAGCCGTTCACAGAACTCTGATACTGAACACATTTAAAAAAGGATGAGGTTAAGGTCTGCTGACTACCTGGCAGCACAGGCCTGCAGCTCCACCTGCTGCCTCTCACATCGCTGCGTCTCGTTCCTCAAAGACTGCAGCAGCTGGCTGACCGTCGCCTCCTCGCTGTCCAGCCGAGACGCCGCGGTGCCCAGATCAGGACGCCTGCTGCGCTCTGCACCGCACGCCTCCTTCAAACCATGGACGCCTGCATCCTGAGAGGGAAAGTTCTCTGTTAGAAGCTGCGGGACGTTTCCCAGCCGTTCCTACAGGTAATCTGCTGCTTCATCTGAACTTCCTCACCGACACTTTGATGATCTCGATAAACGAGCCGTCTTGGGAGTCCTGCTCCGCCCTCAGCTGCAGCTCAGAGTTCAGCGCCACCAGGTCGTTCTTCTCTGCCTGCAGGCGAGCAACCTGGGCCCTCAGGGCCTCCATTTCTGCACTCTGATTGGACGACGCAGCACATGTCACACGCAGAACTTTAAGAAGACATCACAGTCACGGGGACACCCTCACCTGGCCTCCACTCGGGGCTCCACCTGTCCTCACGGCCTCCTCCACCCTCTTGCTCAGGTCTTGGTTTTGGAGGGTCAGCGTCTCCATTCGGCCCCGGGCCTCCTCAAGCCGACTCTCCAGGAAGTCCCGCTCCTTCTTCTGCTTCTCCCGCCACACAGACAAACCCTCGAAACGCTCCTTCATCGTCAGGTTGGTCTGACGCAGGGCCTCTGGAGGACAGAGTCTGAATGAAGTGATCTGAGCTGCCTCACAACAACCCTTAAACCACAGGGGGCTTCTCCTTCTTCTCTCACCTTTCAGGTCTCTGTTCTCCTGGATGAGGATGTTCATCTGCTGCAGGGTTTCCTCCAGCGTGCCGGCCTGACTAGGAGGGCGAGAGATGTCGCCGTTCATTACAGGGCCTCCAGTCGCCATGACGCTGAGAGGAGGAGTCATCGGGTTAATCACTTTAAGTGGAGAAACCTATTTTAACCCTAACCTATTCTACAGAGTTACTGCTCTCACTTCTCCTGCTGAGAGGCGAGCTGCCCCCCCTTTATTACCCTAAAACACAAGATATTTCTTATTCTAAAACAGTGTTTCGTACATACTTTGAACCTCGGTGCCCATCATAACTTTACGTGCAAATGTTATAGCTTTAACTATCCAGCAGTAAAGAGATGAATACATGGAGCTTCTTTTGGTTGGAGCATCACTTTAATTCAGCTAGAAGCAAATACAGCGTCCTAAAACCGGAACCCATGCTCTCACCACGTCTTCTTGATCCATTTGGAGCTTTTGCCAATTAGAGTTAATAGAAAAGAGCTCATGGATGATATGTTGTCGCACTACGTTTCTTTCACAGCAGCTAAACCCATAAAGTAGTTAATAATCAGTAGTTCCACATTCACTCTGCCCCATCCAAAATACCCGAAGCTCCTCATTTCCATCAAAACCATCAGGCAGTGTTTTAATTTTCTTTACAAATTCTGACCATGAAAATGACAACATTTAAAGCTCAAATGCCATCACAAATGAACAGTTTGGACTATAATTTGACAGTCTTTGCGTTGGTCAGCGTGAAAGTGTCTATAGTTTCAAACTGTATAGTCTCTGCCCCCGAAGCGCTCTATAACCAGAGGTGGTGAAGCTCCAAATCTTTGCTCCTCTCTCACTTCATCTTAACACTGCACTCAGGTTTAAACTGAGGCTGAACAGAAGTCAGATTCACCTCAGAGTGGCGTCCAGCAACCAAAGCTAGTGGTGGCCAAAAGCAGAATGGGAGGCAGAGCCTTCAGTTATCAGGCCCCTAAAAGCAGAACGGGAGGCAGAGCCTTCAGTTATCAGGCCCCTAAAAGCAGAATGGGAGGCAGAGCCTTCAGTTATCAGGCCCCTAAAAGCAGAATGGGAGGCAGAGCCTTCAGTTATCAGGCCCCTAAAAGCAGAACGGGAGGCAGAGCCTTCAGTTATCAGGCCCCTAAAAGCAGAATGGGAGGCAGAGCCTTCAGTTATCAGGCCCCTAAAAGCAGAATGGGAGGCAGAGCCTTCAGTTATCAGGCCCCTAAAAGCAGAATGGGAGGCAGAGCCTTCAGTTATCAGGCCCCTAAAAGCAGAATGGGAGGCAGAGCCTTCAGTTATCAGGCCCCTAAAAGCAGAACGGGAGGCAGAGCCTTCAGTTATCAGGCCCCTAAAAGCAGAATGGGAGGCAGAGCCTTCAGTTATCAGGCCCCTAAAAGCAGAATGGGAGGCAGAGCCTTCAGTTATCAGGCCCCTAAAAGCAGAACGGGAGGCAGAGCCTTCAGTTATCAGGCCCCTAAAAGCAGAACGGGAGGCAGAGCCTTCAGTTATCAGGCCCCTAAAAGCAGAATGGGAGGCAGAGCCTTCAGTTATCAGGCCCCTAAAAGCAGAATGGGAGGCAGAGCCTTCAGTTATCAGGCCCCTAAAAGCAGAATGGGAGGCAGAGCCTTCAGTTATCAGGCCCCTAAAAGCAGAATGGGAGGCAGAGCCTTCAGTTATCAGGCCCCTAAAAGCAGAATGGGAGGCAGAGCCTTCAGTTATCAGGCCCCTAAAAGCAGAATGGGAGGCAGAGCCTTCAGTTATCAGGCCCCTAAAAGCAGAATGGGAGGCAGAGCCTTCAGTTATCAGGCCCCTAAAAGCAGAATGGGAGGCAGAGCCTTCAGTTATCAGGCCCCTAAAAGCAGAATGGGAGGCAGAGCCTTCAGTTATCAGGCCCCTAAAAGCAGAATGGGAGGCAGAGCCTTCAGTTATCAGGCCCCTAAAAGCAGAATGGGAGGCAGAGCCTTCAGTTATCAGGCCCCTAAAAGCAGAATGGGAGGCAGAGCCTTCAGTTATCAGGCCCCTAAAAGCAGAATGGGAGGCAGAGCCTTCAGTTATCAGGCCCCTAAAAGCAGAATGGGAGGCAGAGCCTTCAGTTATCAGGCCCCTAAAAGCAGAATGGGAGGCAGAGCCTTCAGTTATCAGGCCCCTAAAAGCAGAATGGGAGGCAGAGCCTTCAGTTATCAGGCCCCTAAAAGCAGAATCGGAGGCTGAGCCTTCAGTTATCAGGCCCCTAAAAGCAGAATGGGAGGCAGAGCCTTCAGTTATCAGGCCCCTAAAAGCAGAACGGGAGGCAGAGCCTTCAGTTATCAGGCCCCTAAAAGCAGAATGGGAGGCAGAGCCTTCAGTTATCAGGCCCCTAAAAGCAGAATGGGAGGCTGAGCCTTCAGTTATCAGGCCCCTAAAAGCAGAATGGGAGGCAGAGCCTTCAGTTATCAGGCCCCTAAAAGCAGAACGGGAGGCAGAGCCTTCAGTTATCAGGCCCCTAAAAGCAGAATGGGAGGCAGAGCCTTCAGTTATCAGGCCCCTAAAAGCAGAATGGGAGGCAGAGCCTTCAGTTATCAGGCCCCTAAAAGCAGAATGGGAGGCAGAGCCTTCAGTTATCAGGCCCCTAAAAGCAGAATGGGAGGCAGATCCTTCAGTTATCAGGCCCCTAAAAGCAGAATGGGAGGCAGAGCCTTCAGTTATCAGGCCCCTAAAAGCAGAATGGGAGGCAGAGCCTTCAGTTATCAGGCCCCTAAAAGCAGAATGGGAGGCAGAGCCTTCAGTTATCAGGCCCCTAAAAGCAGAATGGGAGGCAGAGCCTTCAGTTATCAGGCCCCTAAAAGCAGAATGGGAGGCAGATCCTTCAGTTATCAGGCCCCTAAAAGCAGAATGGGAGGCAGAGCCTTCAGTTATCAGGCCCCTAAAAGCAGAATGGGAGGCAGAGCCTTCAGTTATCAGGCCCCTCTCTGTGGAACCAGCTGCCAGTTTGGGTTCAGGAAGCAGACACCCTCTCTACCTTTAAGATCAGGCTGAAACTTTCCTTCCTGATAAAGCTTATAGTTAGGGATGGCTCAGGTGAGCCTGAAACATCCCATAGTTCTGCTGCTATAGGCCCAGCCTGCTGGGGGAGCTCCCATGATGCACCTCTCCTCCCTCCATGTACAGATGACATCATTGCTGTCATTAACTTGTGTTTCTCTCTCTCAGCAGGTGTCTCTGGCCTGGTGTTACGCTGCTTGTTGTCCCCTCTTTCCTGTCCTCTCAGCCCCAGCTGGTCCAGGCAGATGGACCCTTCCTGGTTCTGGTTCTGATGGAGGTTTCTTCCTGGTTCTGGTTCTGATGGAGGTTTCTTCCTGGTTCTGGTTCTGATGGAGGTTTCTTCCTGGTTCTGGTTCTGATGGAGGTTTCTTCCTGTTAAAGGGAGTTTTTTCCTCCACAGTCGCCTCCTGCAGCTCAGGGCGGGTTTCAGTTAATCTGTTGGTTTCCTTAGCTGGGAAACCGTTTTAATCAGCTCTGTATGAACTGGATTTGATTGGATTACAATGGATTGAATTCTAATTGCCAGGAATTGGAAAGTATCTCTGAAGTGCCCTGAGATGACATTTGTTCTAATTTGGTGCTTTATCAATAAAACTCAATTGAATCTTGATATTTTAAATATCACACCAACATAACAATACTAATGTAATAAAGGCCCAACGACTCTGATCAGGCGGGTTCTGAACAGCTGTCTCACACACTGTCACTCTGATCCAATCAGAGCTCAGTGAACCTTTTTAAACTTTTTTAAACTGCAGGTTCCTGGGACAGCAGGTTCCTGGGACAGCATGTTCCTGGGACAGCAGGTTCCTGGGACAGCAGGTTCCTGGGACAGCAGGTCCCAAAGGCTTTACTTCATCAGGCTGCCCAGGAAAGCTGGTCTGAACCATCGCCCTCCCACCCAGGCCTACAGAGGACTGATGGAGGTCAGAAAGACTGCAGAGAGGATTATAGGAACAAAACTTCCCTCCATGGACTCTGTGTAGCTGCAGCGGTGTCAGAAAAGAGCCGAGGGAATCATCAGAGCCTCACTCCATCCATCTCACTCCCTGCTCAGACACAAACTGCTCATACAACCTGAGACTACGTATTTTAAAACATTTTCTTATTACTTTGCCTTATTTTTCTAACGTGGTACAGTGTCTCTGCACTTTATAGTTATACTTCTTTATACTTCTTATCTAAGTTTCTTACTACCTAAACTGTTGACTACAAGAGAGCACAATAACTCCAGTGTGTGTCTGGACTGTTGATTTATGCACAAATCCAAATAAAAACAACAACAACCTTGAATTAATCAGGTAAACACAGATTTTAAACACATGTAATAAAGCATGAACAACACAGGGGGCGCTGAAGTTCAAATACTGCTAATATTCGACATACAGTGACTGTAAAACTATTTCAGAACCTCGGAACCAGCGTTTTATCAGATTTTTACGTGTTCTGCCATGTTAGACTTTAAGGTGGAAACTTCTGAATATTTTCAACAGAAATTGAACCCTGACTCACAGCATGGAACATGGAACTTTCTGTTTTGGGATAAAAGCCTCTTTATGCTGTAGGCGATGTTTATTTGATCAGAGTTTAAGGAGTACCGGTTTATCTCTGTTTAAATGGGCTTAAATGGTTGGAGAAGTGAGAAAATCTGAAACCTTCTGTCATCATGGAGTGAGTCAGGGCGCAGGAACGATCTCACCAGCAGATCCGGAGATAATCACATAAAAACAACAAGAAGCGAGGCACACAAACACAGAACTGCTACACACACATTACATTTAAGGCCCAAACATGAACACATCACATGTTTAAGCAGTGCTTTAAAATACTGGTGGATTTCGATAAAGAAAACCAGGTGAGATGTTCTGAAAATTCAGTTTGGATTACTTTACTTTCACTCTGCGGGTGGGCCCAGACTGGGACAAACAGAAAAGTTATCAATAACTTGGACAAACGCGGATGTGGTTGAGCCAGAGCCGAACTGCGTCACATCAGACGCTGAACAGGTTCAAAGGTTCGGACTCACCTGCGCAGGTAAGCACGGTCCAGCTGTTCGCCCCGAAAACACGGAAAGACTCGCAGGGAGAGCGAAATGTGTCGAGCAACCTTCTTCTCTGGGCTCCAATACAGATGGCAGTTTAAAGAAAGGTTCAGAATAAAAGGAGGACTTCCGGTTACTGCTTTCAAAATAAAATTAGATCGCTAGAACTAGCCCTTAGTTCATTGGTGCTGAGGAGGTCTCTGTTAGTGATTCAAGTCAAGTTCATCCCCATAGAGTCCAAGTTAGGAAGGTAATCTCTGAAGAGGTCATCTTAAAGTTTAAATTCACTCAAATGAGACGACAGCAGTGATTCCAAACGTCTTTAAATATGCAGATGATGATATTTTAGTGGCCATTTTTAGTCTAAATGAGGACTAATTATCTTACTCATATTTCCAAACTCTGTGGGTAAAACTGCTGATTTATTTTAAATCAAACTGATCCACTTTCATCTCTGTGGAAACCTTCAAGTGTTTCAGGTATCAATCAGACAATAAACTGAGCTTCACACATATGCAGATGAAATATGTCAGAAAGATTTCCAATTAGGAAACTGATAGTTTAAGCTCAGTCGTCAGCTTTGGAAAAGGTGAATGTGAGCCTGAAACAGAGCATCCCAGTTTCTAATCTGTCTGCACAGTATGGAAATCTGGATTTATCAATCAGAAACAAGCTGAAACTCAGAAAGATTATAACAGATGAAACACAGCCCCTGCGTCAGGAACGCGTTTATTCTGTATTCATTATTTGTTCTTACTAATGAGACCAAAGACACATCTCCTGACAGTAAAGTTCTACTGTTCTGTAACAAGTTTACCAGCCTTTGTTTGTGTGGTGCAAGTAACCCGACAATTAGCATTCCAGTGGAGGCTTATAGCCCCCAGTGCCCAATTAGCACTGCTCATTTATTGTGGTTGTAGCTTCCTGCCGTTTCCATTACCTATAGAGACAGTACGTTTTAGCTGGTATGCTATTGATGTTTCCTCCTCATTAAAACCACATTTTAATGAAACAGTGTGCATCTAAATCCAGTTCACAATGAACCCTGAAAAGATTTGTGTCCCAACCAAACTCCCCATATTTGTCAAAACTGACTTCAGTGTCTGTTAAAAAAAAGTTATTTGTGGTGAAATCTTTTATTTGAATGTACTTCTGCACCTTGTTACGCTCCATTATTAATCTTTTATGTTGTCTAACCCTGGTTGTAATGAACTGTCTGTCCTTCAGGACACATCAGAACATATTTAAAGATTAATACAAATAAATGATGAAATCTGCAGCAATAATACTGATTTAAGTGCTGCATGGAACCAGAAAGACTGATGAAACAGGTTTTTTATCGCCTTCTTGAATATATCACTGTTTGGTAGCAAAGCTACAAAAACTGCTAATCCAGCAATTTTCTTCAAAAACTTTGTACCAAAGTAATCCAAATATTTACAGTTTATAATCTGAAGATGAAAAAATAAAAACTGAAGCAAATCAGTTCATTAAAATATCAAATTAAAATATCAAATTAAAATATCAAATTAAAATATCCGTGATCGTTATCAGATCTGATTTAACATCTTTAAAGAACAGTCGATTAAATCTGTTTCAGGTCGTGGCTTTGGATAAAAGCGTCTGCTAAATACACAAACATAGGTAACCATTCCCTGACTATCATGAGCACGATCAAAATAATTTGTGGGTCTTATATTTTGATGTTTAAAGCAGCTTTTCAGACGTCTCAGAAACGCCTGTTTCTTATTTTGAAGTTGCTTACATCACTTCCTCTTTGTATAGAGCTGATTCTCACACACTTGACTCTAAAGTGTTCAACGGAGGTTTCCGTTTCCTTGAAGTGACGTCAGGGTCCAGAGGACAGCTCTGACAGAGGCTCCGCCCCACTTCACGTGCTTTATACAGCAGCGACGGGGGCGGGATCAGAGGTCAGGTGACTGCGGGAATCCCCCCAAGGAGTCACCTTGCACCTGAAAACAAAGAAGGCAAGACTGGAGATCCCCTAACTGGACACACAGCAGGGTTTGAAATGACTCCAGGATCACATGATGAACAATAATTATTCTTAATGTGAAGCTGTAGAAAAAATAAACTGATTTTCTGCAGCTTTGGATTTACTTTGACAAAAATATAAGAACTAAAGAAGGAACTGAATTGGATTTAATTATAATAGATAATAAAATAAATGTAATAAAACCCGACCATGTAACACCCCCCCCCCCCCATGGATCCATGGATGAGTGGATGGATAAAGTAAATTAAAAATAGAAAACAGAGCCACCAGATGGCAGCGCAGTTAAAGACATGACTTCCACAGCCATGGGTCTGCTTTCTGTGATATACTGAGCTGAGCTTTTCACTTCTATGGAGCCCTGTTACATTTTTAATCTCCCTTTAAATCTGGGACAAAAACCCTTAAGAACATAAACCAACTCAGTATCACAACCACCCTGTCAGGACCTTCGGGGTCTCTCTCATTAACGCTGCTCAGTCCTTTAAATATGCTTTGATGTTGGTATAGAATTCAGTGGAACCCGGTTCCCCTGAAATGCCTTCAGCGCTATGACAAGAAAACCGAATTCCAGAGAAACACTTCGGGATTCTCAAAGACCTAAAGAGCAATGTTCCCTTGAGACCCACAATAGATGTTTAACAAGCTAAAATCACAAAACTGACTTAAGGTAACGTGGAGCACACTTGCATACCTTTTCTTTCCCGCTCTATGTGATGAAACATTCTGAAGCACCAGTTTTAGACCTTCTAACCGTCCTAAAACGATGGAACTCCTGTAATTGGCCCCCTACCTTAGAAACTTTCCCCTTTGTAATCTCCTTAAATAGCTTCACATCCTTTATAAACGAGAGAAATCCTTAATGACAGACCTGATGTTTCAGACTCAAAATTCACTTTTTTAAAGGGCTGCTACAATTTAAAGTTATATTTGAATTAATAACCACGTATTTGTTGGTTGTTTCGTCGTATTAAGATTTCTTTTCGCCTCACAGCTTCATGTAAACCACGCACCCTCGTGGAAAGTGCAGATATCCGAGTTGCGCATCGGTCCGTGAATGCAGCACAGGCTGAAGCTCAGACACCGTCACGCAGGAGGAATGAACTGCAACAGGTTGGAGTAGCTGGAGTTTGTGCAAATGGATGTTTAAACTCCTGAAAGATGTGCAGAAGACAGATGGTCTGACTTTATTAAAGTTTTGGTGATGGAGAAACGGGTGTAAAAGTTACCGGGCACATTTTTGATGTTTTTGGTAACGAGACAGCATCGTCACGCGCTGGATCTATATGTTTTATGCTTATTTCTGCTTATACTTCTCTTGAGGTGACTTTGTCTTCCTTCTAGATTAAAAAATAAAACATCCGGATATCACCACGAAGACAACATACTATCGGAAAGGATTTGGGAGCTTCGCAGGATGTTTTCCACGACTGTCCTCCTCGCAACGTTCGGCGTCTTTGCGCACTTGGACACTTTTACGCACGGCTGCCAGCTGCCCTCCGAGTGGCGGCCGCTGAGCGAGGGTTGCCGAGCGGAGCTGGCGGAGATCATCGTGTACGCTCGGGTCTTGGCGATCCACCGGGAGCCACTGGGTGCTGGAGCGGG